>NC_056738.1:363334372-363411872 GCF_019279795.1 Protopterus annectens
TGGTGTAGAAGCTAGCACCACTTTGAAAAATCAAAGCCAGAAAAATCTAAAACAGTAGGAACTGGAACAGTGGGCTCTTTCTGTTGTGCCCAAAAGGAAAATTTCTTCCATTTAGTCTTATAAATCTTCCTTGTAGAAGGTTTCTGGGATTAAAATAAAACTTGGCAAACAGGACAGGAAAGCCTGGACTGTCTAGCCATCAATGGAATTCAAAAAAACATGCGGTCAGTCTGAGGTCTGTAATATCCAAATGAATCATTCTTGACAGATGTGACGGTAGATATGGAATAGAATCCAGTGTCCAAGGGGGACATACTAAACGTACTGAGGCCAAAAGGGAGCAATAATGATTACCTTGCACTTCAACCAGAGTGCTTTCTGAAGAAACTTGCGGACTGGGGTAGGGGAGGCTAAGCAATCAGGAGACCAGAGAGCCAAGCGTGGACTACAGCATCTCTCGCTGACTCCCCCTGCAGGGGAATTAGGGCAAAGAATCTGCTGCACATGTTGTTGAGGGCAGAGGCAAAGAGATCGCAGTAAAACTGACCCCACTGGCAAAAGATAATTTTCACCACTGCATGATTGAGAGACCACTCATGAGGCATCAGGATAGTCCTGCTGAGCTTGTTGGCTAGAACACTGAAATTCCCTGGTATATGCATTGCTACAAAAAAAGTGGTTGGAAGACATCGCCCACTGCCAGACTCTCACGTTTCTTGGTAAAGGGGGTAAGATCTGGTCCCCCTTGTTTGTTGATGTACCATATCACTGATATATTGTCTGTTTGAATGGTGACTGTCCCTAGAGAAAGAGAGTTCTGATAGGCCTGTAACACTAACAGGACAGCCTTCATCTCTAAAGTATTTATATGCAGTTTTGGGCTCTTCTGTGGACCGCATGCCTTGAACAGTCCATCCCAGGAAAAGCCCCCCACCCCCACCCCAAATGGGAAGCGTCCGTGGTCAATGTGGTCTTAAGGGGGAAAGAATAAAGGGATATCCCTGATGCACTAGAACTACTCCAGGTGCAACTGACAGTTGGCAAAACACCCATCCAAGTTATAGCCAGCTATAGATCCCCCTTCATGACTCAGGACATCCACATCTGCTACATGGACTTACTTGACTCCATCAAGGTACGCCCTAACACCCTGATCCTTAGTGACTTCAACTACCCCACCATAGACTGGGTGAACTATTCCTGCACTAATACATTCACCCAAAGATTCCTTGACTTCATCAATTCTAACACACTAGACCAGCTCCTCTCTTCCCCCACAAGGGGAGATGACATTCCGGACTTGGTTCTCCCCAACATGGCTGACAGCTGTACCACTCCCATATTAAGTTCTTCCCTGGTGAGGTCAGACCATTGGTCTGTCTCCCTCGAAGTTTCTACCTTGCCCACCCCACTCCCCCAAGCCGTAACCAGGCCAAAAAACTTCTCAAAAGCTGACAACAAGCTCCTAAGGGAGGGTATCAGTAGCTTCACACCACCCCCTTCCCCAGAGGATGCAGACAACTATGCTGAACAGTACGGCAATGCAGTATACAAGCACATGTACAACTGCATGGACTCAGGCATACTCAACAGAACTAAAACCTGCTCCTCAAGGAAACAGAGACCTATCTGGTGAACATCCTCTATCAACAGGCTTTTCAACAAAAGGAAGAAACTGTTGCCCAAAGGTAAAATGGCACAAATTACCAATTGGAAAAACTCCCTCCTTAGCCTCAACAAGCAAATTAGATCACTAGTGAAAACCTCCAAAGCCAAGTATGAATCAAAACCAGCCTCTGAAACAAAGAGAAACTAAAAAACCTTCGGTAATTACGTGCGGAGCCTCCATGACAAAGCCCAGGTTTATTCCGAATTAGTACTTAACGGTACCACTTAAACTGATTCTGTTGACTTAGCCAACCTGCTAGCAGATAGGTTCAGAGCAAACATCACCCTCTCCCCCCCAAAGGCCCATTCGACATCCCCGATAGGTGACCCACACCTCACATCTCTGTAGATCAAGTGTTAAAGATCCTATCCAAGGCAAAGAACACAGCTTCCATGGGACCTAATAGTAACCCGGGCTGTATTCTGCACCATCTCCAGCAAGAACTACCTTTGCCACTGAGCACCCTATTCAACCACAGCCTAAGTACAGGCTTCATTCCAGCAGAGTGGAGAACTGCCATTATCATCCCTTTGCACAAAGATAGTGCCACTACTGACCCTGGAAACCATCGCCCTATTAGCTTGACAAGTCTGATCTGTAAAGCCATGAAGCGTATTATTATGGACCTCATAAACAAAGACATAGGCAATCTCCAAGCACATCACTCCACCCAGTTCAAATTCGTCAGGGGCAGATCTTGCCTGTTGAACCTGGCTGACTTTT
This sequence comes from Protopterus annectens, assembly GCF_019279795.1. NCBI lineage: Eukaryota > Metazoa > Chordata > Ceratodontiformes > Protopteridae > Protopterus > Protopterus annectens. The sequence continues at coordinate 363,336,765 of NC_056738.1, forward strand.
TTGAGACTGTCACCAAGGCCCTGGATGAGGGAAAGTCAGTACATACAGCTTACCTTGACTTGGCCAAAGCCTTTGACGCAATCCTCCACTCAGGCATCATCGAAAAGCGAACAAAACTTGGCGTAAATTCCTATCTCATCAGGTGGGTGGCCAACTGGCTCACTGATAGGACCCACAAGGTCAAAATAGGTACCTCCATCTCCGACAGCAGACCTGCCACTAGTGGTGTTCCCCAGGGATCTGTCCTGGGACCCCTACTGTTTGGCATCTACTTTTCAGAGGTCCTGGCAAAGACAAAAGGCCTGTGGCTGATCAAGTTTGCAGACAACTGTAAGTGGGTGCTGTAATTGACTCCACAAATGATGTTCTACTACAAGAGGGTCTCACAGCAACAAATGACTGATGCGAAAGTCATGGCCTTAAGTTAAATGCAAAAAAAAATGTATTCTCATACCATTCAGCAGAAACATGACTCATACTAATTACACATCAATGGCAACCCCCTAAACACACAACCTGTGGCGAAAGACCTGGGCACAACCATCTCTCAGCCCCAAGGGACTATATTTGTCACATTCTGGACCTGCAGCTAATAGAAGCATACCATACATTAGACGCTCTGAACTTTTGGCTCCCAACAAGTGACCCCATCCACCTAAGTGAAGCAAAGTATGTGTTAATAACACATCCTTTTCTGCCTAATACTTACTGTAATATCTGAAATAACTTGTATCTTTGTAATTAACTCTACCACCAGAACTCGCCCCACCACCACCATTTCCACTGAAGTCATTTGTGCTTTATTTGGCCAACCTTTCTCCTGAAGTAGCTGCTACCTTCTTTCAACCCCTACTGTACAATGCACTCTCTATCTTTCTCTCTACCTTGCTTTCTCTCTACCAGAACTCTTGCAACCACATTTTCTATGCTTCCCCTGCTTTCTTTCCATCTATCGCTTTCACCAAGATCCCCCCAGGTAATATATTTTATTACCCATGATACTTACCTCATGCTCTGAAAACTAGCATCTACCTTGACAGATTGTTTCTCTCCAGGTCCACTACAGCTCGGGGTGTAGCCACACTCCGTTCACGCTTAGGGCTCAGTCTGCTCCGCTACCCTACCCACATTCCCACCCACCCCCTCTATCCTTAAATTTATACCTAAAGACACCACACCACTTTCCTACTTCACCAATCAGTTCACATCCCCTGCCCACCATACTAGTACTTCTTTCACTGCCTTCCAATTCACTTTCGATCTTAAGACACTATATTCACTCATAGCTCCCCTCCCGTAACCCAAATTACTCCACCTTCCGTATTCTCTGTGTCCGGCTCCAAATATGCTACATTACTACTCTTATTTACTACTACTCCATTCTATCATGCCTTCTCTACCTAGCCTATAATGCAATTGACCTCTACAACTATAAAATTAAATACTATCACTCCCCTTCACAAACACACAACACATCTCAACATCCATTTAAGCCACATAAGCCCACAACTATACAACAATTCCAACTCTCTTCTTTACCTTTTCAAACATATAATCCTTAACCCATCAGCTGCCCACTTTCAGGTACCATTGTGTAATTACTAAACTAAAGAACCTACTGCTGCACTCCCTAACGCATATTAAATTACAGGCTGATATCCATCCTAACCCAGGCCCCAACTATGATTTACCTACAGCACAACAACTCCTCCCCAACTCTTATTTTAATTCTCCTAACAAAAACTGTCTGGATCAAAGGTTCACACCTCTCTAGCAATTACTTCGAAATCCGATTTATTAATAACCAACTTCAATCACAGAAGTCTTGTAAATAAAATTACTGACTTTCATGCTGTCCTGGCCACCTACTCTCCTGACATAGCTGTTTCAACAGAAACCTGGTTAAAACCCCACATCAAAGACTGAAATTACTTTCAATAGTTATAATATTATTACACAAGACAGACTAAGCAAAAGAGGTAGAGGTGTATCTGTTATGTTTAAAGACTCTCTAAAAGTGGAAAAACTACACTGTATTTCACCAGACATCCCCAATGCAAAAATTCTCATCACTCGCCTGCAAATTAATCCTCACAAAGCCATGATTATCACAGATGCCTACCTGCCCCTGGAAACAATCTTCCCAGCATAGAACTTCTTCTCTCTTGGTCTGCCTCCAGTTTCAGTCAAGAAACTATCATCTTAGGGGACTTCAATATTGACTGGCTTTCCTGCTCCTCTAACTGCCCTACCAACTTTATCAATCTTTACAATTTCACCCAAATTATAAATTGTCACATTCGCACTGACAAACATTCTAAAATAGAGTCACTACTTGACTGGATATTAACCAACAAGCCAAACCTGGGTTACCAAGCCAGTTGCCTACCAATCAACGTTAGTGATCATGCCCCTACATTTCTAGCAAGATAAAAAATTCAAACCCATTCTTACAGTCCTTTCAAATTCACCCGCAATAAGAAAAACTTCTGTGATATATTCAATCTACTACTACAACACTGTGATTGGTCACCATTAAAAAAACTAAAACTGGACCTTGCAGTAGAATTCTTTACGAATACATTTCTTGACATCCTAAATAATCTGGCCCCAATCAGGAAAATACGCACCAAATCCAAACAGTTACCATGGCTGTCTAATGACACTAAACTTCTTAAACAAAAGGATAGAGCTAGAGCCCTATTCCAACAATAACAAAAATGATCTCACCTCTTATCAGCAATTAGGAAACCAAACTAAGAAAAAAAATGAGCCATAATAAAAAATACTACTTCCAAACCTGTCAACAAAAATTTCTGGCAAACTATTATCTACCTCCTCAACTCTGAAAAACCTCTACCCCCCACTCCTTCCACATCTAACACTTCCATAACCTTAGCCTCACAGTTCAGCTTTCACTTTATTAACTATATCACCTCCCTCTTAGATAACCACCAAAATCTACCACTCACAGTCCCCTCCCCTTCCACTAGAACTACTAACTTTTTCTCCTTTAAACCTGTTCAAACTTCTTACATAAAAAAGCTCCTACGCAAACTAAAACCCTGCTGCCTTGCTGCAACCAGCTTCCCAACGAATTCCTGAAAATAACTGTTCCATCCATCACCTAACCTATCTCTATCCTAATCAATCGTTCTGTCTCTGAACAGTATGTACCTCACCTCTGGAAAATCTCTCACATCATTTCCCTCCACAAGGGCGCCCCCCCCCCCCCCAGGGATCTCTCTAATTACCACCCCATTGCCATCCTTCCACCAATAGCTAAAATCCTAGAGAAATGTATTCACCAGCAACTCCTTAATCACCTTACCACTAACAACCTACTATCCTACACCCAGCATGGTTTTAGACCTAAACATATTACTAACACAGCCATAATATCCTTTTCCAACACCATTCATCACCTTAAGAACAATGGACAACTAGTCTCAGCAATTTTCCTGGATATGTCAAAAGCATTTGACACCATTTCCCACCACCTACTACTTAAACTTGCTACTTACAATCTCAGTTCATCATCCCTAACATGGTTTCACAGCTACCTATCTAACCGTCAACAGGCTACCAAATGGGAGAACAATCTCTCTGCATTACTGCCAGTATCCATTGGAGTACCCCCAAGGATCCATACTTGGCCCCTTCCTCTTTATCATATTTACTAACAACCTAAATTCAGCAACCCAACTTGCTACAATCATACAATACAACATGCAGATGATACATCTCTTACTTTCTCTGCTCCTTCCACTTAAGAACTTCAAGATAAGACACAAAAATCATTCCAGGAAATTGAAACCTACCTATCTAACCACCAACTTATTCTAAACCCAAACAAGACTAAGTTAATGATTTTCACAAACAAAACTTCCAAGCCCTGCTTTCCACCTCTCTTCAATCCGTAAATGGAACTAAAATACAGCCTACAAATCACACCAAACTCCTAGGTGTTACAACAGATGACAGGCTAAAATTTGACATACATATTTCCCTAACAATCAAAAAAGTCCATGCCAAACTCAGAACTCTCTACAGTGCCAAACCTCACCTAACACACCAAGCCAGACTAGCCACAGCTAGATCTCAGATTCTATTTACCCTTCTCTACTGCTCACACAGTTTCACCAACTTGCACAAAGCTGACCTTAATAACCTAGAATCTTGCTATAACAACATAGCAAAGTTTGCTAATAATCATCCCCATAAAGCTCATCATTGTTCTGCTCTTCAACAACTTAACTGGCTAGAACTTTGTAACCTGTTAACGTTAAACCAAGTTACCTTCATCCAAAAAATCATTCACAACCCAAGTAACTGCCCTGCACTTTCAAACCTGGTCCAACCACATGTAACAGCAGGTCCCTTAGGTTTTCCGACAAGGTACTGCTAAAAATAACCCAGTCTCACAACTACCATGGTGACTCCCTCTATTCAAATAAAATAGCTAAAACCTGGAATTCTCTCCCTCAAAACAAACTAAACATTCCCAGCTATTCTTCTTTTAAAATAAAAACAAAAGAATATCTCAAAAAACACTGGCTCTGCCCCTGTAGTCCTCCTGGATAATTCCTCTCTCCTAGTACTTAACAACTCTCTTCATCACCTTAAACAGCTCAACCTACTTCTCCAATGAGTTGAAATGTTTGGCATGCTCTCTGATAGATTTTTTAAAGTACCTCAATGCTCAAATATCTCTGTATCACGCTTTGATCATTGTGGCTATGTAAAGTCATTGTTAGTTAATTTTAACATATGTTTCTTCAATTTGGTTTGGTCTCTGATAGTTTTAAAATACTCAGTTATCAATTTATCTGTGCTTGATATGGTCTATGTCTGCTATCAAAATAATTAACTTAGTTACTTTTGTTAACATATGATTATTAATGTATAATCTATATCTTACAAGTTGTAACATTCTGTTTGTGGAGCTTTTCTTCCCGGGTCTCCGCTGAAAACGGGCTACCGGCCAAGTAGGACACTACCCGGTTAACAAATGTGAATAAATAAAATAAATAAAATTATGAGGGAATTTATAAAAAGAGAATGAAATATCCTCTGGATGTGATCTTTTGCACCCAAGAATTTCTTGTGATGGCAGTCCAGGAGTCTGGGTGCAAAGATAAGTGCACCCTTACTGTCTCCAGAGAACAGTCAAGCAACCTTTCAGGAGCACTGAAAGGGTCTATCCGAAACGCAGTCTCTTGGTTCTGCCAACACCCTCTACTACATGGACAGCGTATTCCATTATTTTCCTCTCTGTCTCTGGAAGAAAATTCCCCACATGAGTCGTGAAAAGGACCTTGAGACTTCTGGAGCCACATCTTCTTAACATCACGTTGATTCCTGTAAAAAGGTCTCTACAGGGTAGAAAAACAGATTCTCATGACAAACAAAGTCTTTTCATCATGCTCACTGCAGGAAAGTGTTTATTTAACTATAGGCCCAAACAAGGAAAATCCATCAAATGGAGCACTAATGAATGAAGCCTTAAAAGGCTTCACAAAATTACACAATCGCATCCAGGCATGTCTCCTGATGGCTATGTCTGAACCTGCAGCCCGTGAGGAACCTTCAGCTGTATGAGAGATTAGTGTCATGGATGCATTCAATATAGACTGTAGGGTGGGCAGTTGAGAGGAATAAGCCTTCTCTTCCTTTGCTGACAAGGACCCAATGGTACACTTAGATAGTTCCTTAATTAAGTTCCTCTGTAATCTAGTAAAGTGTGCCAAATAGCTAAGAGACCTTAAGGAAAAGGTCACTGAACATAGACGTGCTTAACATATGTGTCCAACACCCTAGATTCTCTATTTGGGGAATGGACAGAGGAGCTCTGCTCAGCCAGCTACTTTTTGGTGGCTGCAGCAACAACCATGGCATCTACAGGGATTCTCTTACTCCAAAACTGCCTATCTTTTGCTGCACCAAGGACTTTGTCTAGATGCAGAGGAATAGGTTCTACAGTATCAGGCTCCTTCCAAGACCAGTGGGAGACAAGATCTATAAGCTCATCTGCCCAGGGGGCAACCCAAGACATAGATGGGCCAGACCCGAAGGCTTCTAGGAACACCAATTCCTCCTGGGAAGGGGTTTGAGAGGACCAACCACCTTTGTGGCACAGGATTTCTAGACTGTATCCAAAGGAGGCGTCTTCTGGTGGTGACCTTGGGGACCCCTCCCCTTCATCAAAATCGGTGCCTTCAGTCAAGGATTCCTGAGGGGAATCTAAGTGCCTCCTTTTGCACAATCTCTTTGGTGGAACCTCTTTAGTGGAGTGTTCTGAAAAAGTATCAGAACAGATGGGGAGCTCCCTAACTGGAAGTGCCTGGAAGCTCTTATTGGCTGGCTGTCACTGTGGAGTAGAATGAAGAGGCTCAGAGACAGCATCCGGTGGAAGAACAGGGATAGAATCCAAAAAATAAGACTTGAAATAGATCTTCGAATGGAAAAAGCCCTCTCTAACACCTTGAAGGCAGAGAGATCAGCAAAAGTCAAAGTCAACCTCATGGGAGCAGAAACTCTCAGATAAATTAAGCATAGGTCCCCTCCGGTCTCTGTTCCAAAGCAGGAGTCACCGAGGCTCTGAAGGGAAGAGGCAGCTATGAAAGTCTCAAAGTCAAGGTCATCCCCTGGACTCGACACCAATGCTCTGGCTCTGAGACTCATCCTGCTAAAGCGGGGTCAGTAGAGAATGGGTCAGGGAGACAGCTGGAGTCGAAAAAAAGGCATCTTTGGATCTGATGGTTTGACTCTTGGAGCTCTCAGATCCAAGATCTCGAAAACAATATATCAGACTGGAAAAGGAGAGATGATGGTATGCGAAAAAGGCTTAAGGCTCACTGATCCAAGGGGAGACAGAGCCAATAAAACCATCTGGATCTGTGCTCTGAGAAATTTCCTCATCATCCTGTCCACATCTGCTTTGGAAAGACTTCAGGAAGACTTGATCGCAGAAGAAGTGGATGGAGATCGAGATGGCTTTCTTGCTGTCTCACACAAAAAGGAAGATCTCAGTCTTGAAGAAACTGGCTCTGGTGAAAAACAAGGACTCCAGAGCTGAGGAGTCTTAATGATTGAAGGAGTCAGATCTGTAGGTGTCACATCTGACTGCTTCGGAAGTTTTGCTGGCAGCTCCAATATCGGGGTGGTTTTGGAAGACCAAGCAGGACAGCGCTTCCTATGCTCCCTGGGCTCCACAAGCTGTGACTTTCTTGACAGGATTTAAGCCCCTGAACCAGAAGCTGTAGTAGAAGATGGCACTGAAGCAGGAAGAAGGCCCTTAACTACTAGTTTATTCTGACTGTCACTAATGGCTCTAGAACTGAACCCCAGCACAAATCACACAGGGGGAGTCTAGATGAGTGGGACCTGTACAATAAACGCACTACCTGTGGGCATCAGAATTGGGTATCTTATGTACATAGGAAGTGTATTTCTTAAAACCAGTAGGTTTTTCAGCCATAGCAGTTAACTATCAACAGAAAGCCATATATATATATATATATATATATATATATACATACATATATATATATATATATATATATATATATATATATATATATATATATACACATATATATGAATATGAATATATATATATATATATATATATATATATATATATATATATAAATGAATATATATACACACACACACACACACACATATGGTTTACTATTAGATTTTCGAAGCGAACTCCGGCGACTGTACTGTTGTCGAACATGGAAGTTCGAAAACGGTAATATCGAACACCAAAAGCCAACCTAGGAACGGGTTTTAACATGGGTCGAGATAGAGGAGAGGTTTGTAGTTCAGAAATAACACTGAACACCTATCTTGACCCATGTTAAGAGCATTCCTAGGTTGGCTTTTGGTGTTCGATATTACAGTTTTCGAACTTCCGTGTTCGACAACAGTACAGTCAACGGAGTTTGCTTCAAAAATCTAATAGTAAACCTATACATATATATATATATACATATATATATATACACACACACACACATATATATATATACATAAATATATACATACATACCAATACATATATATATATATATATATATATATATATATATATATTATATACATATATAGATATGGATCTATGTCACTAGATCGTGTTTTCAGAAACTCTAAATTAATTTCAGGGAGACAATATGATTGCATTTCTGAAAACTCAAACATTAAAAACAAAGCAAATAAGAAAAGAACAAAAATCAATCTTTTTTTACATTTTCATGGGGGGATGACAGTGTTATAGTGTGTGTGTGTGTGTGTGTGTGTGTGTGTGTGTGTGTGTGTGTGTGTGTGTGTGTATGGTGTCTACTGATGCCCCCCCCCCCATTCTAAACAAAAAAACGAGCATCTGGAGCCCCTGTGCTTTTTAATTTTTTTTTTTTTTGCTGATTCTTGAATTTCTTACAGTCATATGCCAGCTACGGATTCTTACTTCTCCTTGCAGCTCCACAGGGCAGAGAAGGTCTGAGTGTCCTTTCTCCTTCTTTCAAGGCACTGCCCTCCATCTCACATTGCAGTGACAAGTTCAGTGCCAACAGTTACTTGACTGGTAATGGACTTAACTTTGGGGGCCAGTCGAGGAGTCCCTATACAAACCAGGAGTGCCATCAGGACTGTGTCAGGGATGGTTCCTTTAATAAATACCACCATCACCATCAGAAAATGGACAACAGAGATGCTTAGTAAGGGTCAGTACATAACTTTTAAATCTGATGCTGGCCTTTTAATTCTTCCTCAACCCATGGGACAGAGTCCCCAGCTACATTGATCTTAGGTGGCCCTTATGAAAGGATATTCAGGAATACCGCCAGACTAAAGGCAGCTCTGCTTCTAGAAATAATATCCAGTTTGTAATGAGTAACAAAAGTAGGAGCATTTGACCATGTAAATGCTGTCCAAATATCATCAATGTTCTAGACCAAAAGGCAGATGAAGCAGCCATAGATCTGGTTGAATGAGCCTTGGGAGGTTTGGGTAAGGTCATGCCTTGCTGAGAGTAAATCCAAGAAATACAGTCTGTAATCCATTTGGCTAGAGTGACTTTGGAAACTGGAAACCCTAGTCTTTTTGATGAAAAAGAAACAAATAGTTGATCTCATTTTCTGATTTGTTTTATCCTGTGAAGATGAAAACATAGTTGTCTATGTACATCAAGGAGCTGAAGCATACTCTCCCTTATCTGCAAAATCTGGAAAAATGACTGGCAAATGAATAGACTGATTAATGTTATTTGCAGAAGCCACTTTGGGTAAGAAAGAAGGGTTTCTCTGTAAGGTAACCATATCTTTGGGAAAAATGATGTAAGGGGTTTTTGAGGAAAAGAGCCTGGAGTTCAGAAATCCTCTTTGCGGAAGTAATGGCTACTAAGAAAACTGCTTTCCATGAAAAAAAATTTAAATCAATTTTAGCTGAAGGTTCAAAGAGTTTCTGAGGTACACTCTGTAGCACAACTGTAAGATCCCAAGGAGGTGATTGATTCTTTATTGGTGGGTTGAGGGTTGAGAAGAAAAATGTATTTTAGAAATGCTTTGCATAATTTGAAAGAAGCCAAGAAATAATTTCTGTCTCCTGTGTGAAAATTAGAGATAGCTGCCAATTGCAACTTAATCATAGAGAAACTAGCCCCTTCTATAAAAAGAGCTGCTAAAAATCCAAGTACTGCAGAAACTGAAGGAGAGAACGGGTCAATCTCATTATTTGAAGCCCAAAGGGAGAATCGTTTCACTTGCTCTTGTAAACCTGTCTTAGTAGATTCTTTATGCCTGGGCTGTCTAACCATTACTGGAAGTGGTGAAACCATGCAGTTAGTTTAAGGGCCTGGATATTGAATTGCTGATGGGTGAGACAGAAGATCTGGCATTGGCTCCAGTATCCATGGAGAATAATGAAGGTGAGATGACAGGAAGGGGAACCATACTTGGCAAAGCCAGAAAGGGGCAATGAGGATGACTGAACTCTTCACCCAACTTGCTTTCTGCAGAAATGTGGGAATCAAAGGAAGAGGGGGATAAGCATAAAGAAGATCAGAGGGCCAAACCTGGACTTCAGCATCTCTATGTTATGGGGAGATGCATAGACATCACAGTAAGGTTAGCCCCAATGATAGAAGATCCTTTCCACCACAGATTGATTGAGAAATTACTCATGATGAATCAGAATGGATCTGCTTAGTTTGCCTGCTAACATGCTAGTTTTCCCTGGAATGTGCGTTGCAACGAGAAAGCGGTTTGATGAGATCGTTCACACACCTTCATGGCCTCCCTGCAGAGGAGATAAGATCAGGTTCCTTCTTGCTTGTTGATGTACCAGACCACATACATGTTGTTGGTCTGAACTGCAACAGTCCCTAGAGGAACAACATCTTGAAAAGCCTAAAACACCAGCAGATCTGCTCTCATCTCTACACTGATATGCAGACTGGTCTCTTGAGGGGACCACATGCCTTGCATGCCTTGGACTGTCCTTCCCAGGAAATTCCGACCCCCTCCCCCAACCCCATCTGGGAGGCATCTGTGTTCACTGTGGCTGTAAGGGGTGGTAGGATAAAGGATCAGCCTAGGTAAATGTCATCCAATTGGTTCCACCACTGGATGTGGTGTTTGCAAACTGGAGTAAGCTTCACTGGAAAAGACAGGGGTTGATGAAGAATAGACCACTGAACAGCTAGCCCAGTGAAGGACATGCATTAAGAACCATGCTAGAGGGAGTAACACAATGGTTGCTGCCATGGAGCCTAGTGCTTGTAGAACTGATTTTGCTAGGAGAAAGGATGGGAGATAAGCAGGTGAATTTGATTTCTGAGAGTGGAAATACAATAAGGTGGTAATGAACCTATCAGCATTGCTGTATGCAGATGTGCGCTGATGAACTCCAGGCTCTGGGTTGGAGTCAAGTCTGTCTTTGCATAATTTATTGTTATACCCAGTAACTGACAAATCTGGAGCAAGTAGTCCCTGGACTGTTGTAGAAGATGCTTGGATGAGGCAGTAACGATCCAGTTGTCTGAATATGGAAACACTCGGAGTCCTTTGCGTCTCAGATGAGCAGCTACCACTGCCATGCACTCTGGGGGTTGTAGTGAGTCCAAAGGGCAATGCTCTAAATTGGTAATGACTGCCTCCCAGATGAAAGCGTAAGTATCTTCTGGCTCGCCTGTCTATTTTGATGTGATAGTACACATCCTGAAGATCTATACAGCATATCCAATCGTCTTTGTTAAGAAATGGTACAATAGATTGAACTGTGACCATTCAAAGCTTCGACTTCTTTACAAACTGGATTAAACCATTGAGATCCAAAATTGGTCTGAGGTTCACTGTCTTTTTGGCCACTAAATAGAAGCGTGAATAAGTTCCGAATCCTATTTGGTCTGGTAGAACCTCTTGGATGACTCTCTTGTTTAGCAGCTTTTGACTTTCTTGTGCTGCTGCTTTTCTCTGACTAGGTGGAACATCAGGAAGTTTCTTCCTTTTCTGAAAGGGAAGTTGGAAAAATGGAATGGAACAACCTATGTGTCGCTCATCTAGTCAGGATACAATAAACAAGTCTTCGTGGGTTCTGTTCAAGCAGCTTTATTATGTACAAACACATCACGATAGAAGCTTACTGACTCATTCACTCCAAAGGAGCTCAGGAAGTTTGCACTGTAACTCCCAATGGGCACAGCCTAAGCCTTTTGACAGAATTAAATTATGTACTCGTATTTCAAACAAACGTTCATATCTCTGGAACCATAGGGGGCTATGAAAGAAGTATAAATGGCAAACTCTCAGCACAAACAATTTTTATACTGGTAGTATTCTTAAGGTTCTAGGACTTAAATTTAATTTTATAAGTCACACTAAACACAATAACTATTATGTTTGTAATATTTTATAAATAATTTTACAATATTTCAGCAACCACTCAAATTACACACATACTATCAGCAGCATTTTATTCATCTAGATGAGAGCTTTCACATGAGGCTAAGGAGTTCTGTCTGAGTTATTTGGTTGTTGAGATATTTGGAAAAATGTGAAAATTACATTTATATAATTTAATACTATAAAAAACAACAGTTAATATCTCTTTACCTGCACTAGACAGAGGTCAAATATTAATACAATTGAGTTTGTCACTGTGTAAGATTTAAGATGAAATATTTTAAAACCTTGTACATACCATGGTTTTGGAATTATTGGTGCAAGTATGAACAAGCAATATTTGACACCTACAGGCATCAGCAGGAGGTAACTGCAGATACACTTGGAGGTGTCACTCAGATGTAATGAGTTAACTTGGGTAAATTATATACAAACTAGCTATTGCATTCATACATGCACACTCTCTGGCTGCACTCTCAAAATAGCACTGGGTATGGCATGTGCCTGCTACTCATATGTGCACATTCAATCCTTGATATGCTTCTTAAAGATACAGCACATGCACTCTGCTCTACATCCTCCCTCTTTGAGAAATAGATCATGCAATGCTATGAATCTCATTTGTCATGTAAATAATACAAATTGTCATGCAATTAAATAGAACTAGGTACATATATACACTTATGTCCATGTCACTGTGTATTTCACACTAAGACTGAAAATACAACCAAATCATGTGACATAAAACTGAGAATTAGATTTAACAACTGGAACTGTATTTGCTGAATGTTCAACCTTGGGAATATCTGGAACATCCTCAGGAATAATAATAGAGGTTAAGACACGTTCTAGGATGGGAACAATGTCTGACTTGCTCTGAAATCTAGAGTCTGTATCACAGGAACAATGCTGAGATAGCAATTCTGGTACAGGTAGAAGATGTCTGCAATTTCTCCTGTACTCCACATCCTCAGATTCTACGAAGTAGGATCTTGGCTCGGTACATATACCTGTAACTTGACCAATCCGATCAAAACCTTTTGCCTTTTGTATCCTGTCTGTCCTTCTTTTAACGGATGAAGAAATCTGCTCAATTTATCATAACTGAACTCCTGGACAGAACACTTCTTGAATAATTGGGCTTTGATGGTTCTGTTGTTCTTAGCTTAAGGCCTCAGTAAACTGGAACTAATAGGCAGCGTTGTTCTGGTTTGCCTGGATAGAAGTCTTTGAGCAGGCGAGCCAAGTATATAGTCACTGGGTATGTTTCTGAGATTAAATAAATTCAAAAAGACATCAGTATTAGCACACTTTGACCTTTCAAGTAATTGCTTTGCACTTTGCACTGCACGTTCAGCTAGTTCATTTGACTGTGGATATTCAGGACTGCTAGTAACATTCTCTTGCAAATTTCAGAAATAACTGACTAGTAAATAGAGTACCATTGTCAGAAACAACTTTGTGTGGACTACCATGGACTGAGACATTTGTAATAACAGCAGTGGATGTTAGATTAGGTAGTAGATTAATCTCAAACCAGTCTGGATAAGAATTTACCAATACTAAGTAATGCTGATTGTTCCACTCAAATATATCAGTGGCTACAGTTGACCAAGGTAGTTCAGGAACTTGACTTAGCTGAAGTGGTTCTCTTTGCAAAGGTGGTTTAGTACTATTGCATACTGAACAAGAAGAAAGTACTTTAATGTCTTTCAGTAAGGAAGGCCAAAATACTAGCTCTCTCACCCTCCTCTTAGTAGATGAGGAACCTGGGTGACCACAATGCAAAATCTGGATATATTCATGGTGTAAAGAAGCAGGAACAACAATTTTAGGACCTTTGAAAATAATGCCATCTTCAATCAAAACTCATCTCTGTAAGGAAAATAGGCTTGCACTTCAGGTGGTACACTAGATTGCTTGGAAGGCCATCCAACATTAATGTAGTGGTTAAGCTTTTGCAAAATTTAATCAGTCTTTGTATGATCTCTCAGCTCATCAAATCTAGTGGTAGAGAAATTATGCACTGCCATCATGTCAAAGTCAAAATTCTCTGTGTCAAGCTGTTCCATGGTATTTCTGGGCAATCTGGATAAGGTATCAGCCAGATAAAGAAGTTTACCTTTTGTATAGACCATTTTGAAGTTGTACTTTTGCAGTTTGAGCATCATTCTTTGTAATCTTGCTGAAGCTGAATGCATATGCTTCTCCAGAATAGTAACTAGAGGTTGGTAATCAGTTTAAATCTGAATAGCTAAACCATAGATATAATCATGAAACTTTGAACATGCAAATACTGTTGCCTAAAGTTCTTTCTCAATTTCAGCATACTGTATTTCAGTTTGGGTAAGTGTTCTAGATGCAGATGCTACTGGTCTGGCTTCTTGAAGAATAACTGCGCCAAGACCAAATTTAGAAGCATCACAGGAAAGAGTGACTGGTTTATTGACATCATAGTATCTTAATGTAGGTGGGGCGGCAATTTTCTGCTTAAGGTCTTCAAATGCCTTCTGGTGCTGTTCCAACCAAGACCATGTAACATTTTTGCGCATCAGCTCTCTTAAAGGTGCTGTCAACTCACTGAAGTCTGGTATAAACTTGCCTAAATACTTGACCATGCCTAGGAAATGCTATAGAGCTTAATATTATCTGGTGCTGACATCTCAAGTACAGTTGTTTGCTTGGTTGGGTCCGATCTCAAGCCAGTACTGGTAAATAAATGACTTATATATGTAACTTCTGGTAGTCTGAATTTACACTTCAGAGGATTGAGCTTTAAATTCACTTCACGTGCTCTGTTTAGAACTCTTTTTAGATTTTTGTCATGCTTTGCTTCACCATTGCTTCCAACCAATAAATCATCTACTATTATGGCACAAGGGTAACCTGAAAACATTTGCTCCATTGCACGCTGGAAGACTTCATTTACAGAACTTATTCCAAATGGCATCCTTAGGAATCTATCTGACAAATGGGGTACTGAAAGTAGTCAGTAATGAGGATTTGCAATCAAGCATCACTGGCCAAAATTAACTTTCTGAATCCAAAACAGAAAAAAAACAGTGGCATTCAGAATCAGAGCTGCGACCTTTTTAACTGCACACACTGGATGATGCAGTCCTTTCAATGCTTTGTTCAGATCTCTTGGGTCAATACATATTCTGATTTCATTTGAACCTTTTTTGAGAGTTGCTACCACGGACGACACCCATTGAGTTGGTTCTCTAACTAAACAAATTACACCTTGATGCGCCATTTTATCCAGCTGAGCTTTAACTTGATCCTGCATAGCTATCGGAACTTTTCTTGTTGGTCTGACTACGGCAGTGACCTCTGGGTCTAACTTCATGGAATATACAGCTGGAAGTTTGCCCAACTTGCCATCAAAAACATCAGCATACTCTGAGAAAATGGCTTCAGAAAAATTGGAACTAGGATATGCACTTATATGATGAACTTTCTTGGTAAAAGAAAGTAGATTTATTCTAAAACTGTCTCTGAGACCCAAAATTGACTACACAGGTCTTCAAACTACACAGAATAACAAACTGTAACAGTTCAACATGAAAGCATTACTGAGCCTTCGGTTTGAATTTCTTCACCTCCATAAGTAACAAGTCTCGCACTACTGACCACATTGAGTTGCTCATTAGTTCTCACTTTAGCAAATGTGTCTGCTGATATAGCATTACACTTTGAACCAATGTCTACTTTAAGCTCAGTGGGTTTACCATTGATCTGGAGAGTACAAAACACTTTACTCTTTGCCAACAAATTCACTGCATCCACTCTTTCACCAATTACTGATACACTATCTACATAGAAAGTAGAATGCTGCAACTCCATTTGATCAATTTGCTTTTTTGAGTGACCCTTCTTTACAACTGTGTGGGGTTTACTTGATTTGCAAAACTTTTGAAACTGGTCCCATGTTTTATACTTGTGACATTGCTTACCAAATACTAAGCATTTCTCTCTTTTAGACTCATGAGTGGCACCACAACTGCGACAGTTAACAATAAAGCTGGATTTGGGTTTTGCTGATTCACATTTGTACTGCACTGAGCATGCTCCTTTCTTAGAACTTACTGGAAAACTACGTGGCTTCCCTGGTGAGCCAGCAGGGGCTGTGCCACGTGCTTAGGCCTACTTCTGTTTGCCACGTGTTGCATGCTTTCTACATTTTCTCTGGAGCCTGCTGAAACCATAGCATACTTTTGTGTTTTTCTGTAACTTCATGGATTTGACCTATCTTAATGGCTTTACTCAATATTAAATCAATGTCACGAAGCAAAATCTTTCTCACATCAGCACTATTGATACCACACATGAACCTGTCTTTTTATTAACTCATCTTTTAAGTCACCAAACCGACACAGTTTAGCTTTGTTTCGCAGGTCAGTAATATAAACTGCAAAAGTTTCCCCTGCTTTCTGCTCTCTTGTGTAAAACAAATGCCTCTCTAATGTAATATTTGTCTGGGGGATATACATTTCCATGAATCTGCATTTCAAACACTCGGGGTCTTCCCTTGATTCAGCCTGTACAACACTATGACGATTTTCACCTTCTCCATCATATACTTCTGGTGCATACAAAAATGAACGCTCTCTTTCAATGGCCTCTGACCCAACTAGGTTTAGCAAAATGACTGCCCTGGTGCGTGCATCTTTGAATAAGCTGATTGTATAAAAATATTGTACTCTTGCTCAAATATTCTCCAATTCTCTGCAATATTCTGATAAAATACAAGTGGTAAGGGCTTTCAAAATCCATCTGCCATATTAACACATACCAGTGAAGGGTTTTGCAAATATGCGCAAACACAAACATACACATATGCCAGAAATTTATGCCAGTATTCATAACTATGTCCAATAGCACAACAAGCCTGTGAATAACTGGACTTTGCAAAATAAGTCTATCAGGCACTGTAATATTCTTGAAATTACTGTACTGCTAAAGTAATTTATCATCATTTTAAGAAACACTTTAAATAACTGCATGGCGCGAATGAACTGGGCAGGAATTGAAATTGCTGTACTGCAAGAAATCACCTCTTATCAGTATAAGAAACATTTCAAATAATTGCCAGATGCCAATGAACTGGGCAAAAGAAGCTCAGAGTCAGAAACATTTCAAAGTAATTGCACTTTGCGAATAAACAGTACATAGCACACTGAAATTTCCCCAAAATGGCGGTACCTTGCTAGATAATTCTTTACAGAGCAAGAAACCCTCTGTAATGGTGGCACTTTGCGAACAGACACACCCAGCACAGGAAACTTTTCGAAACAGCAATACTTTGGCTGTACTTCACGAAATAGTTGCACTTTGCACACATACAAACTCTTCAGAATGCATGCACAGTAATAAGCACACACTGTAAGCACTTTCACACACTTTGAGATACTTTGAATAACTCTAGTTATGCCCTTGATGTAATACCAAGTCATAGTTATGCCAAAACACAGCACTTTGCCAAAAAAACATGCAGTTCCCTTGCTTTATTTATGCTTAATGTGCCCTTTCTGCTCGTTTAATCTCTTTCATGCCCATTGTACTTTTTTTGTGCTCGTTTTACCCTAAACATACCCGTTTGCCTCAAACACACTAGTTTTGCTTTAAACATACTCATATTGCTTTTCTGATAAGCGTTTCATCAAATATCTTGATCCTAAACAATTTGCTTAGTTAATAAACCTTTTGTGCCTCCCGCTTGTTTAATAATGCGGTTTGTGTCCTTGTAATGTTCCGTTTTATATTTTTTATATAAAATAAGCTGTTCGTACAAGTTTTCTTTACCTTTGGTTCTTTTCTGTGCTCGTTTCTCTTAGTTTACCTTCACTGTCATCTCTGCACCTTGTGGCTCCAAATATCAATCTCTGCAATCCGGTTCTGACTCCATGTTGCTCGTCTAGTCAAGATACAGCAGACGAGTCTTCATGGCTTCTGTTCAAAAAGCTTTATTATGTACAAACACATCACGATAAAAGCTTACTGACTTTAACTTAAGTAACTTATATACAAACTATTGCATTCATACATGCTCACTCTCTGGCTGCACTCTCAAAATGGCACTGGGTATATAGCTTGTGCCTGCTACTTATATGTGCATGTCCAGTCATTGATATGCTTCTTAAAGATACAGCACATGCACTCTGCTCTACACTATGGATATTATTTTTAGCACCCAGGAAGCTTGTGTTATATCTGCCCAGGCAATTATTTGCAGGGATAATCTTCCCCTGACTGCCCCCAGAGATGGACAATCTGGCAATGCTTCAAGAGAGCTGAAAGGGCCGGTCCGGAAAAGAATCATGGAAACCCTGATTCTGCAGGCCTCCTCTGCCTCTAGGGTGACATCTTCCATTATAATTTCCTCCTCTGCAGGAATTGTCCCCACTCGGATTTTGGAAAGGTCCTTGAGATTTTTAGAACCTCATCTTATTCCCACCATTCTGATTCCTGGAAAAAGTCCATTGAGGGGTAGAAAATTTGCTTCCCATGGCAAACAGTGTTGCTTTAACTGATGACCCAAATAAAGAAGTGCCATCAAAAGGGCATTGATAAATGACATCTTAAAGGGCTCCATAACGTTGCATAATTGCATCCAGGCATGTCTCCTTAGGGCAATGCCTGAACTGGCAGCTCATGAGGAACGCTCTGCTATATGAGAAATTAACCTTATCAAAGCATTTGAAATTGACAGAATAGTGGCCAACTGAGAAGATGTCCTCTTGAAATCTTCTGCAGACATGGACTTGGACAGAGAATCTGAAATTTCCTTAGTCATATCCCTCTGAAGCCTTGTGAAGTGTGCCAGATAATTAATAGACCTCAGTGCGAAGGTTACAGAGGCAAATACTCGCTTTCCGAATTTAGACTCCCTGTTAGGTGGATGGACAGAAGAGCTCTGTTCTGCTAGCTCTTTCCAAGTGGCTGCTGCCACTGCCATAACATCTACAGGAACTCCTTTGCTCCAGTGAGATCTGTCTTTGGGAGGAGATAGAAACTTGTCAGGTCTCTCAGGAATTGGTTCAGCAGTATCCAGTTGCTTCCAAGCTCAGCGGAAAACTAAATCAATGTGCTCATCCACTGGGGGGGAGAGTATCCAAAGATGCAGATGGGCCAGAACCAAAAGCTTCCAAGAACACTGATTCCACTGCAGAGGGTTTTTGGAAGATCAGCCACATTTCTGTTTGAGGATTTCTAAATATCTCAAAGGAGATACCATCCGGTAGTGTTCTGGAGGACCCTTCTCCTTCATCAAAATTGGTAACCTCCGAGACAGATTCCAGCAGGGGAATCTATGTGCCTCCTCTTGCATGTTCTCTTCCAATGAATCTCCTCTGTGGGATGTTAAGAGAAGGTACTGGAGGAGACAGGGATCTCTTCTACAGGAACTGCATGGAAACTTAGTGGAACTGGCTCTCCCTATGGAGTAGGCCTGAAGGACACCAAGCTCGGAGCCAACAAGAGAAAGGGGATTGCATCCAAATAAAAAGAAAGTGGCTCTCCAGGCGGAGAAAAAGCCCTTTCCACTACCTCAAAGGCAGACCGACCAGGGGAAATCACTACCACCTGAGCTGGATCCGAGGCTCTCAGCACAGGAAGTTCATGACCACTGCAGAATGAGATCTGAGGTTCAGAGGGACAGGGATGGATTCAACAACAACTGTATAGATTCCAGCCCCACAGATCCAGCACCAACACGTTGGCTCCGGGACCTGTTCCAATCTGAAGGTATGAACGGAACTAGCCAAGGAAACTGTCGGAGTCGAAGTAGAGATCTTCTTTGGATCCAACTCTGATCCTCTCGGGGACTTCGGATCCTGAGGGTCCAAAACAGCAGGACAGATCAGAGAAAGTGACAAAATAGTATTTGACATCATGGAAAGGCTAACAGATCTGAAAAGGGACGGAGCTGGTATGACCCCCATCTGGATCTGACATCTGAGAAATGTTCACATCATCCTATCCCCATCCACCTCTGACAAACTTCTGGGGGACCTGGAAGATGCAGATGACTGAGGTCTAGCATGCTTCTTTGGAGGCTGAAACAAAGGCAAATGCAGAGTAAGTGAAATGGGCTTTATTCTATACTCTGGCGTATGAGTTCTTTCTGAAGTACCAGGCTTCAGATCTGAAGACAGAGCTGTTGAGCTAACCAGTATGACTATCGGATCTGAGGGCTTAGCAGCTGAGGATTTGGATTTTCGGATCTGAAGCTGTCGGATCGGAAATTTTGTGAGATTTTAATGAAGGCTCCAAAGAAGATCTGGGGGACTTCAAAGGAGACCATTTCCTATCTGTAATGGAGCTGACTTAGAGTGTTTAGTGAGGGTTTGAGCCCCAAAAGACAGAAGAAAGTAACAGCCCTTTCAAAATTAGTTTATTACATCAGTCAGTTAGGGCCCTAGGGATAAAGGTAGAGCAGACAGAGCAATTTGTATCTAGGTGAGCGGCTTCTAGGCACTAACGCACTCCTTGTGGGCATCTGAGTTAGAATTGTATGCCCACAAGAAGTGCATTTTTTGAAACCTATCGGCCTATCCAACATGGCAGAAACCACACTCCTACAATTACCACAAACTTGAATAGAACAGAAAGATTTTTTATAGGAAAGTAATGAATTAAAAAATAAATATCCCAACAATGGTAAGCTAAAAAGAAATAATAGCAGATATTTTGCTGCTTAATATTTTTATATATGTTTTTTATCTGAGATTTGTATGTACTTTTGCCTATGGAGAGAGTGAAGTCTCTTTAAATGTTATTTTGTTTAATTGATTAATTAATTGATATTTCTCTTATTATTGTGTATACAAGGGAATGGTTTCTCACCATGATTTATGTGCTCATTGAAGGCTGTGGTAGCCGAGGCGCTAAGACACGATTTATGGAATAAATATTTTTCTATGTGGAATCTTCGTTGTTTTTTCTTTATGGTCTTTTTTTAGACCTTTTTTTGCTGGTTGTTTACTATTTTTGTTACGGATTCCATGTTGGAACTTCCCAGAGTGTTTCGTGATGACTCCAACTCTGCTCAGACTGGTGTTGCTACCCCTCCGGTTCCTGGTGTTTTGGGAATTCAAGGTGCATCGGGTAACTCTATGCAAAGAACTTTGGACAATTTTTTACTACCAGGGGCATCTATTTTGGCTTTTGCTTGTAATATTGTAGCTAATGGTTTGAGTAATTCTGCTGTTGCTGCCCTACCAGTCTCAACTTCGCTACTGCTGTTGTCACTACAGTTTTACCTGCTGCTTCAGCGACAGCTGGTAATGATAACAATCTTAGACCGGCTTATAGTGCTTTACAATTTATGGAGGAGAGACAACGAAAGTTCCTTAATCCGTTTGGGGGTTTGGGAGGCTCTGCCCCAGGTATGTTTCCTAAAGAAATTCAAAGATACTGTGAATGACTTTGAGAAATTGATTTTTCGTGAAACCCGCTGCCACTTTAATTTGCTGGGTTTAAATAGGTATACTGAACTTAATATTGCCCCTAGGGGGCTTAGAACATTTAAAAATCCAGCAACACCTTTTGACTCTATGGATCCTACTGATAATTTATTTAAAGACAGATGGATTGCTGCCACCCATTCCTGTGCTATGGAATGGGTGAATATATTAGTAGAGAGAGAGTGTGTGCTCCAAAATAAGTTGCAACGAGAGTTACAGAACATGCATTCAGATTTGCTTACTGAGATAGGTGAACAAAAGGTCAGTGACATCTTTAAAAATCTGAAAGATAAATTAAATAAATTTGAAAATGAACAGGTAGATTTTAAATCTACCAAAATTAAAAGAGATATTCGTGATTATAATAATGGGTGGGCCTTTTTGTGGCAAACTCAACCTAATTTGCGTTTTAAATCAATGAGAAAGAATCGAAATAAGAAACAGTTGTCTGTCTCTTTTGCTTCTTCGGAAGTAGCAGGTCTAACTACAGATTCTGAAGGGGAATTTTCTGAATTCCCGCCATTGCCAGATGCACAGAATCCACAGGCTCATAAACAGCGTTTTCAAGCCTATGCAGATAGTAACCAAAGAGGCAACAAGAAAAAAGGAATTAGTGGTTGCTCTCCACCGAGTGAAGGACAATTTAAACAGATTTCTAAACGTAGCAGATGGAACTAATGTATGTTTAACTTCTCCTACAATTTATGCTTCTAATGTTGTTAATTTGTCAGGTCTTCCATTATCAGAGGAAGAAATATCTGTTTTGCAGCTAGGTTTGAAATTTGTACCAACAGTTATCCCAAGAAACTATGTTATTAAACAAGAAATTTTCAGGTCTTCCATTATCAGAGGAAGAAATATCTGTTTTGCAGCTAGGTTTGAAATTTGTACCAACAGTTATCCCAAGAAACTATGTTATTAAACAAGAAATTTTCAGATTTATCAGGAAGTTACATTTAAAATATTACTTTTCTCAGAATAATATATATATATACATGACTATAATGAAAAATGCAGTTTGGAAAGTGATTTGAGTACTGACAGTTTTTTCTCTTGTATTTCTGATTATTATGACTCTATAGTAGCTAATGCTTACACTCTTTTAAATACAGATGGTATTAAATATTGAAGTAAATTTATTCCTCCATATAATAGTACTATCACACAATTTTCTGAAATGTTATATTTTTCTTTACAACAACTAGTGAATGTTTTTGATAAGAGTTCTCGCTCTTTTAATACGACAAAGTGTGAATGGTTTGCTCTGAAGAAGTTGATGAATAGGAATGATCTTATTATTAAACCTTCTGACAAGGGAAATAAAATTGTTATACTTCATCATACTCAATATTACGATATGTGTATGAAACATCTTTGTGATACATCTACTTATCAAATATGTGAATATGGGGAATATATGAATTCGATAAAACGATTTACTATTCTTATTGAAAAAGGTGTACGCTTAGGTTACTTTTGTAAAAAAGATTTAGACACTATGTTTAACATAGATAACTGTCAATTAGCTACTTTTTACTGTCTTCCAAAACTGCATAAGAATCCTTATAACCCTCCTGGTCGTCCCATTGTGGCAGCTACTAATTATTTTTTACAAAATGCAGGGGAAGTCATACATAAACATTTATTGCCTTATGTAGAAAAATTGGACTCATATATTAAGAATTCTTTTGATTTTATTGATAAAATTTCACATGTACATTGGACTCAAGATATGTTCTGGGTATGTTTAGATGTGGTGAGTTTATACACCAATATTAATCATAGGGATGGTATGCGAGCTTTACATTATTTTTTGGATGATAGCCCGGTTTCCCATTGCATTTTGGATTTGACTGATTTTTGTTTATCGAATAATTTTTTTTAGCTTTAATGAAAATATATATCATCAATTAAAAGTTACTGCCATGGGGGCACCTTTTGCCCCCATGTATGCCAATATTTTCATGGCTAAATTTGAGTTAGATTATGTTTATACTAATAATTTTGTAAAGAATCATGTGTTGCTATATTCTCGATACATCGATGATTTAATTTTTTTGTGTCATGGAGGTCATGATTCTGTAATTCATTTTGTATCTGAACTCAATAATAATAATTATGATATTAAATTTGATGGTTTACAAGTAGGTACAAAGGTTAACTTTTTAGATATTACTTTAGTGGTTAGAGAAGGTGAATCTATACTTACCACTGTTCATCAAAAATTTGCTGATAGAAACCAATATTTGTTTGGCACCAGCTGCCATCCTCTTCATACAATTGAATCTTTACCTTATGGAGAAATAGTAAGGTTGTCTAGATTATGTAATGATTATCATGATTTACAAAGACAGATTAATAAACTTGTTGATATGTTTTTGCATAGAGGTTATACGATCCAATGCATTATGGAATCTATTAATAAGTTTATAGTGGTCACTGAACGACATACCATTCCAACTCATACATCTAAACAGTATAATAAAGTACAGCAAGATGATATTTATTTTGTTACTACGTATAATTTAATGAGTAAGAAAATTTGGGATATAGTGAAATATTATTGGAAGTTCTTAAGGAAAGATACAATTTTGAGCAAATTACTTCCTGTAAATCCTAAAATTGCCTATAAAAGAGGACAAAGTTTGGGTGATATGTTGATTAGAGCATATTATATATGCCCTATTGACAAGTTAAAATTTTCATTAAAAACATTTGGTACTATACCTTGTTACGGTTGCAATATATGCTCTTTAATAAAGCTAACATTTAATAAAATAAATAATAAAATATTTACACCAAACCAATGTTTTTCTTGTTATACTGAGGGGATTATTTACGGTCTCAAATGCCCTTGTAATCTTTTTTATATTGGAGAAACCAAAAGAAAATTTAGGGTTAGATTACAGGAGCATGTTCGTGACATCAGGAGGGGGGGGGGCAACAGAAAATTCGGTTGCATTACATTTCTTAGAAACCCATAATAGTAATGCAGATTTGCTACAAGCTACTATTTTAGAGAATATTTTTGTTAAAAAGGGTGATTATAAGTTATTAAAAAATATGTTACTGTATAAAGAATCTATTTTTATATTAAAATATAATACATTATCACCTAATGGTTTAAATATAGAAATTAATTGGAAATATCTACTTTAATAGCAGATATTTTGCTGCTTAATATTTTTATACATGTTTTTTATCTGAGATTTGTATGTACTTTTGTCTATGGAGAGAGTGGAGTCTCTTTAAATGTTATTTTGTTTAATTGATTAATTAATTGATATTTCTCTTATTATTGTGTATATAAGGGAATGGTTTCTCACCATGATGTATGTGCTCATTGAAGGCTGTGGTAGCCGAGGCGCTAAGACACGATTTATGGAATAAATACTTTTCTACATGGAATCTTCGTTGTTTTTTCTTTATGGTCTTTTTTTAGACCTTTTTTTGCTGGTTGTTTACTAAGCTAAAAAGGAATACCCTGAAAAAAGGGTACCGGAAGAAATACCGACTATGGTACTAATAGACTACTATCACAAGATAGTAGAAAGAAAACAGCTACCTCATACAGAGAAAAGGGAAGACAGCAAAAAACTATTAGCTAGAAAGAATTTGTCCTACAAAACAAAAAAGAAAGGGAAAATAATGTTGACTTGCAGGGAAAATACACTGAAAACACGCTTGTGTGAGGAATCTGCATCTGTGCACAATGACAAGATATAAGGTAACGGGGATGGACTAAGGCATTATGGGTAGAGGAAGGAGCTCGAGAGTTGGATCCGAAGTCTGCAGTATGTGACCGAGTCAGATCCAATTGAACCCATGGGTTGAGGAAGAATGAAAAGGACAACATCAGATCATTTATCTACATAATCAGTGAACAGTATTTTCCTACTGAAATATAACCTCATATCTCCTAAAGTAAATAACTTTAGACAAATGTCAGTCTATATTTACAATTTATATTGATCAATTACTGGTATTTTTGCACAAATCACTTAGATTGTTATAAACTATATAAAAATACCAGCCCCCTTGGTGCACAAAAGTTCACTTTTATGACCTTGGTTCCTTATTAATGCATTATTTGTGATACTACACTTTCAAAATTTAAATAAACATGTTTTCATCTCAGTTGCTGTTTTTTTCCCTGCCTTTCCCTACTGGTGATTTTGCAGATAACAGCCTAAAAGTACTGCTGCATATATGAGATGATCATGGTGCCTATTTGCCTTTACCAACTGAGCATTACTACAAACATGCATAAACTGCAACAATACCTATGCAAAACCCAAAGTGAATGTATAACACTACTATCTACTTTCTTTTTGAGCATTACAGATGAGTGGCTAGACAGATTTACAACCACATATGCAAAAGTGCAGCAGTGCACATATGTAGTACAAAGAGGATATAGTGGAGTTTTAGCTGATTTGTTGAGCTGATGGATGATGGGTTCCCAAGTCATAGTTCATCATTTTTTAATCATTAAGTTAAAACAGGCAGACAAATACAAGAAGATGTGGGATGATCCCAGATAAGTTAAACAAAAAAAGTGAAGGGCTTGATGTTGGAATCTGCCTCCCACAAGGATATTTAGCTGCATCTGATACTGAATCTGACATAATATGAACCTATTCTGAATACATGCACTGATCAAAGAAATGGTATGAACAGGCCAATTACATGATAAATAGAGGCAAATGTTATATAATGCAGTTCTGTTCTCATGGTGGGATGGAAATGGAGAGCAGACTCGTGTACAGTTTTTTATACTGACATTAGTGGCATGGGAGCACTGGGTAATAACTGCTGGAAAAATCTTGTGCCTGTGAAGGGAAGTGTTGTAACTTTCAGATCTGCTATAAAAAATGTCTTGAACTTGAAAACAGAAATGTACTTTCTATGCACATCCATGTAAAGTTTCACTTCTGCCTCCCATATACTGGATGAAGTCAAACATGATCTTCACAGAGAAGAATAAGACTAAAGACATCTGAAAGAGAAATTGAGAAAACTAATATACGGAAAATACTAGAAGACATGACTTTGAAAATTAAGAAGATGATCAACTTTGTTAATTCCTTGTGGTCTTCTGTGCAAGATATATTTGGATTTTTACAGCAAGCAAAACTTTTTTCCTGAAAATTAAAAGAAATATGGAAAGAAAAAGTTATGTACTCACCATAACATTCCATCTGTGTTGTCCATTTTGATTTTCCTTCTTTAACTGACCGACTTGGCCACTTCTACCAGATCTTCAAATGCAAAATTCTCCAGCTCCTCCCTTTTCACATAATGCCCTGCCAAACTAACGTACCACAGATCAAGTTTGCTGCCCCTAGATATAAAGGGATCACATCTTAAAGAATTTAATAAGGGCGGAATAACAAAAAGAAGCTGGAACTCAAAAAAAGAACAAAGGTTCCTGAGAGAACTCTTAGGTCTTTCCAGAAGCAAAGGGATGGGGGAAGTTGGGCTGCAAGTTGAGGAAGAAGATGGAAGTTTATGGTGAGTACATAACTTTTTTATCTGATGTTGTCCTTTTCATTCATTCCTCAACTGATGGGACAGGATTCCCAGCCACTTGAACGTTAGGTGGCCCTCATGGAAGGATATTCTGGAGTACTGCAGAGCCAAAGGCAACTCTATTCCTGGAAACCAAATCCAATTTGTAATGAGCAATAAAAGTGTGAGCATTAGTCCAAGTTGCAGCTGCACAAATGTCATCTACAGAAGCCCTTGACCAAATGGCTAAAGGGACAACCACAGAACTCGTGAAATGAGCTCTAGAGGCTTAGGCAAGGATAATCCTCTTTTACTATAGACAAAAGAGGTACAACTGGTTAACCATTTGGCCAGTGTAACTTTGGAATGTTGGAGAGAAGGAAACCAACAACTGATCAGTTTTCCTGAAATCCTTGGTTCTATGGAGGTAAAAGCAAATTTATTTATGCACATCAAAAGATGGAGGATGTACTCTCCCTTATTCGAAGTTCTGAAAGAAAACTGGGAGGTGAATGACCTGGTAAATGCTGGACTCAGAAACTACCTTAAGCAAAAAAGATGGGTTGGTGTGCAAGGACACACTGTCTTTGTGGAAAACCAGGTAAGGAGATTTGGTAGATACAGCCTGGAGTTCAGGTACTCATCTAGCTGATCTGACAGTGACCAGAAAGATGGTTTTCTAAGGCAGAAATGTTAGATCTGACCTGGCTGAAGGTTCAAAGGGAGGTTGGGTCAGAGCCTGAAAGACAATAGTTAAATACCAAGGAGAAGTAGGGTCCTTTAGCAGAGGTCTAAGTAAAAAGGCTCCTTTGAGGAAAGTTTTACATAATTTAGAAGAAGCTAAGGTATGAGTTATTTTCGCCTAGGTGAAAGTTTGAAATGGCAGCCAACTAAAGATTAATAGTACAAAAGCTAGTCCCTTCATTGAAAACTGAAGCTAAAGGTTCAAGTATAAATGGTACATGGGCAGGAAGGAGGTCAAGATCCCTGCTATGGTCCCATAATACAAATCTTTTCTATTTACTTTTGTAAATCCCTTTAGTAGAAGCTTATTGAGAAGGTAAAGTATGATGAACCAGGAAGGACAGCCTGAGCTGTCTAGCAGTCAACAGAATTGGGGAAACCATGTAGATAGTTTGAGACCTTTTATGTCTGTAGGAGTCATTCCTGTTGGGTGAGACAGATGATCTGGAGCTGGATTCAGTATTCAGGATGAACATAGAAAATGAGACCAGAGGAAGGGGAACCAAATTTGATGAGGCCAACAGGGGGCAATGAAAATAACTGTGCTCTTCATCTGGAATGCTTTCTGTAGAAATTTGGGGATAAGAGGTAATGGAGGGTAAGCATAAAGGAGACTGGAGGGCCAGTCGTGGACTACAGCATCTCTCAGTGACTCCCCTGTCGGAGGGATCAGGGCAAAGAACCTGCTGCATTGTTATTGAGAGGAGAAACAAATAGGTCGCAGCATGGCTGGCCCCATCTACGGAAAACTCTTTCTGCTATTTTCACATTGAGAGAGCACTTGTCAGGCAGCAGAATGGACCTGCTTAATTTGCCCGCAATCACATTGGTTTTCCTCAAAATGTGAAATGCTATAAGAAAGCGACAGGAAGAGATTGCCCATTGGTACACTGTCATTGCTTTTTGACAAAGCGGATAAGACCTGGTCCCTCCCTGTTTGCTGATGTACCAGACCACTGACGTGTTCTCCATCTGAATAGCAATTGTCCTAAATGGGAGAATATCTTGAAGGACCTGCAACACTAGGAAAACTGTTCTCATTTCCAGGAGACTGAGATGCATCTTGGCCTTTCCAGGAAGCCATGTACCTTGAACTGTCCCTCCCAAATAATGCCCCCCACCCCAGTTGGGAGGTGTTCATGGCCACCGTGGCCATGGGCAGGGGGAGAACAAAAGGACAGCCTTTGGGAAGTTTGTTCGAATGAATCCACTAAACAAGATGTTTTTGCATGATTGTGTGATCTTGACTGGAGTGGTTAAAGGGTGCCGAAGAATGGACCACTGGGTTGACAAGGTCCAGTGAAGTATTCACATGTGAAACCTGGCAGTAACAAGGGTGACAGTAGATGCCATGAATCCCAAGGCTTGTAAGGTTAGTCATGCTGAAAGAGACCTGACCTGGCATTTGAGCATCTGGATTCGAGCAGGAAGAAGAGAGGCTATCTGATTGACTGCGTCCAGACGAGCACCTAGGAACTCCAGACTCTGAGTAGGTGTGAGGTGTTATTTGTTGTAACAGACTGTGATGCCTAGATAGATGCACAACTGGAGCAAGTAGTCCCTTGCCTGTAGGAGAAGATGCTAGGTATGGAAACACTCAGAATCAAAGCAGTCTCAGGTGAGCTGCTACAATTGTCATGCATTTGGTGAACACCCTGGGGGTATGGTGAGACCAAAGGGCGGTGCTCTGAAATGGTAATGACTGGCTCCCAGCTGGAAGTGCAGATATCTTCTGGCGTGCCTACTCATTTTCATGTGATAGTGCGCATCCTGAAGCTCTATAGAGCACATGCAATCCTCCTTTTGCAGAAGAGGCAAAATGGACTGAACTGTGACCATCTAGAACTTTGAATATTGCATGAACTGAGTAAGTAAATACAGAAATGGTCTCAAGTCCCCTGTCTTTTTTGGCACCAAGAAGAATCTTGAATAGCTTCCGAATACTCTCTGATCTGGGGGACCTTCTGGATGACTTTTTTTTCAGTTTGTAGTTTTCTTCCATTACTAAAGTGTGGTTTGTTATATATGTTTTTTCCTAGCAGCTTTTCTATATCTAATGCTGTTGCTTTCCTCTGATTATTTGGAACATTGGGGATTCTTTTCATTTGTGTAGGGGGATTTGGGAAAATGGTATAATAATAAATTATGGATATAATTTGCTGCACCGAGGATTCTTTTGTTATAGACAGCCAGGCTCTTCAGTGCAGAAACAAATGCCCCCTGATTGCCTTCAGAGGGTAACAGTCAGGCCTCCCTTCAGGAGCACTGGTAGGGTTTGTCCGAGAAGGAATCCTAGAAGCTCTGTTTCTGCAAGCAATCTCTGCTGTGGGTGTGGGTGCAGCATCTTCTGTTTGAGCTTCCCCTTCTGCCTCTAGGGGAACTATCTCCCTGTGAGTCTTGAAAATGACCCTGGGATTTCCGAAACCACATTTTCCAACCTCCTCGCTGATTCCCACAGAAAGGTCTATAATGAGAAGGAAAATGTATGCCCATGTCAGACAGGGTCTTTCCCTCTTGTTCACACCTGGAGAGCATATCTTTTATCTTGGGGCCAAATAAAGAAGATCCATCGAAAGAGCTCTGCAACCCTGAACCCGCCGCCCTTGAAGTACCTCCCACTGCATGGGAGATCAGCCTCATTGATGCATCAGAAATCAACTGGACAGTGGCCAGTTGTGAGGAGACTCTATTTTGGGCCTCAGCAGTCATGGATCCAGAAAGAGATTTGGTAAGTTCTTTGGTCAAATTTTTTTGTAATCTTGTAAAATGTGCCAGGTAATTAAGCAACCAGAAGGCAAAGGTCGCTGAAGCATACAAGTGCTTATCAAATCTGTCCAAGGCCCTGTACTCCCTGTTAGGGGGATGGACTGAAGAGCCCTGTTCAACAAGCTCTTTTTGTTGGTTGCCACAACAATCGTGGCATCAACCGGGAACCCTTTGCTCCAGTGTGCCCTGTCCTTTGGAGGCACTAAAATTCTATCAGGTTGTTTAGAGATCTGCTCCACAGTATCTGGTTCCTTCGATGTCCAGCAAGAAAAAAGATCTATGAGTTCATCAGCCAGGGAAGTTAGTTGCTGGGCCAGACCCAAAAGCCTTCAGGAGCAATGATTCCTCCTAGGAAGGGGTATTGGAAGACCATCCATCTTTCTGTTTTAAAAGTTCTAGAATGTTTCCAAATGAGACGTTTTCTGGTGGAGATTTGGGAGGCCCCACCCCTTCACTGAAATTAGTGTCCTCAGTGTGAGATTCCTGAGGGGAATCTAGGCGCCTCCTTTTACACGTCCTCTTCTGAGGGACCTCCTCAGTGGGGTGGTCAGGAAGTATCAGAAGAGATGAGAACGTCCTGAGGAACCAACTGGAGAACTGATCAGGCTGGCTGCCCCAGTGGAATGGATGAATGAGGCTCAGAGCAAAGAAACAAAGGAGGCAAAGTTGTCTGATCTGAGGAGAGCAGGGACGTCCTTTCTCTAGATAAAGAGAAGGCCTTCTCCACAACCTCGAAGGCAGAGTGCCTGGAGAAACTGAAGCTGATGACAAAGAAGATGATAATTCCCAAAGTGTCAGCTCCTGCAACCCCAAAAGCACTCTACCTGAAAAAGGAGTCAGGCCCGAGCTGTCCAGCTCTGAAGCCTTGAGGGGCAGAAATAGCTCTGACAGCTTTGGAACTGATCCCAACCTCCTTAGATCCAGTGCTGATGCCTCGGCTCTGAAAGACTTAGGGCCGGGTGACTCAGGGAAGCTACCGGAGTTAAGAACAGACTGTCTTTAGTTCCTATAAGGACACCCTCAGGGGTCTGAAATAGTGGGTTAGATCAGAGAAGGAGAGATAAAGGGGGAAGTGCACAAAGGTCGGCTCATAGCACCCCCATCTGGATCTGAGCTCTGAGAAATGTTCTCATCATCCTATCCACATCAGCCTCAGATAAACTTCTGGAAGACCTAAAAGAAGATATGGAGGATGAAGGTCTTGAAAACATGTGGGGGGATCCCTCCAAGAAAGGTGAAGGGAGCCAAGAAGTGACTTAATCTAGCAGGAGTGGAGGTGTTCAGATCCTGGTTGATTTAGATACAGAAACAATCTCAGGTGGTTGGATCCAGTTTTTTAGACAATAGTTTGCAGCTCTGATGAAGTAGCCAAAGAGGATGTGCAATCCAGTGACCTCTTGCAAGAGTCTTTATCC
The DNA here is from genome assembly GCF_019279795.1 of Protopterus annectens. Lineage (NCBI taxonomy): Eukaryota > Metazoa > Chordata > Ceratodontiformes > Protopteridae > Protopterus > Protopterus annectens. Next base: position 363,368,574 of record NC_056738.1, read on the forward strand.
TTGGAAGTCGAGTCTGGCTTCCCCTTTGTCCAGTTTCTTTGGGGGGGGGTTGAGCCCTAACTATGGAAGCAGAAGAAGTAGAAGGGAGAAGGGCTTTCAACACCAATGTATTTCTCTGATCAGTAAGAGCTCTGAAATTGAACCCAGAGCAGATGCAGCAATCTGCATGTAAATGAGCAGGTCCCAAAAAATATACGCATTCTCTGTGGGTTTCCAAGTTAGGAATATTATGCCCACAGGTGATGCACTTTTTAAAACCAATAGCTTGTCAGTCATACTAGTCTAAACTAAGTCTACAAATATATATATATATATATATATATATATATATATATATATATATATATATATATATATTCAAAGAGGAACTAATTTAAAGCTACTTTTTTCATTTAAGAAGAAAGCAGAAAAAAAGCAAGAACAGCTACCAACAATGGTAGTATATTGAATACTCTAAGGAGTAAGAAAATTTTTAAAATAACAACGTACCAACAATGGTACTCCAGAAAAGTACTGAGAAAAGCAGTAGCAACTAACAAGAGAAAACAGGTAGACAAACTAGCAAATAGGCATGGGAGGTAGGAAAAAGTGAAATTAAGGTAGGGATAGTGTTTTTTAAAAGTAAACTCATGACTCTTTTGAAAAATAACTCCCAAAGCTTGAGAGTGACAGGATCTGTATTTGAAGCTGAATGGTGGCAAAAGAAATCTGAGATATGCTAGGTTGTCAGGGTATTATGGGTATAGGGAGGAGCTTAATAGTGTTGGATTCAAGGATCTGGTGGAAGCGGTAGAGTTGGATCCAAGTCTTAGATCTGAACCCTTCAGTTGAGGAATGACTGCAAAGGACATCATCAGATTTTTAATTTCATCATAGGGACCAGAAATATCTCTTTTTCTGAAGACAACAGGGAACTTATCAACAAAATTTCATTCCTCGGACCCTACAAGTGACTTCTCTGGAAAACGGCATATGCCAAAGTCACATCCCATTGCAGGAACAAATACTTTTTTTACATAAAAAGACACAGGTCTGGGAAAGTGGGAAGGATATTAAACAGCTCAAACAAAATCAAATGAAAATGACAGACTGTTCTTTCACACTGGTAACAGATGCTAGCACGGCATCTTCATGAATGAATATTATTCATTTCCATAAAAAAATAAGATTGCTGAACATTTTTCAGTGAGGTCATCAAAAAGCATAATGGCAGAGAAGAGTAAATGCAAGAGGGGCAATTTTGTATCATTGCTTAAATTTGATTCAAAAAGCTGTAATGATAAACAATGCCACATTCATTTTACAGGACTACTTTGCCCCTTACATCCTTGATTTTGGGGGATGTTCCCAATTCCTCCTATATTAACTCAGAGATCATTATACTTTAATGGAGAATATTCTAAGATACTACAATCTCAGAATTAGTAAACATTTCCCAATTTGCACAAATTCTTACTGTTCTGAGGATCACAATTACAGCCCTTGGATTTTCAACGGATATCCTCATTTTACTCACAGATAATGGTAAAAAGAAAAACAATATGCTTAATATTCTACCTTGGTGCAAAAAGGAATGAAAAAAAGTTCTCCCCAGTGTAGTACTTGGTTTAACTGAAACCATCAGTTTTCTTTTATGAAAATTGGAAGCAGAAGAGAAATCCAAGAAGATGGAAATATGATATTTAGATAAGCAAACTAAGTACTTGTGTACCACTGTAGCATTTGTTTACCACAAAGAATATTAAGTATTCATACCCTCAAAGATTCTCTTATTTTGTGCTAAAGAGACGTAGCTGACATTCACAGTTCTTGTAGAAAATGTATATTTTACTCATGAAAGGCAATCATAGTTCATATTCAGTCATAACATATTAATGACCTAAGTAGTAGTAATCTATATAACAAAATGTCAAGAAACAGAATTCAAATCAGATATGTATGATTGTATTTGAAAACAGAAATCAGAGTTAAAAAAACACTATTGCTAAATCAAAACTTTTTGATACATATGCTACAGTTTCCCAAATTATCTTTACAAATTATTTTTCTGCTTTGTAATATTTGTAATATCTCTTATAGATTCTATTAGTTTTTACTGACATCTCATCCATATCTGTAAAATTAGTTCAACATCAAATTTCCTTAATTATTTGTGAAAAAAAATAATTCAGCAAACCTGCCCCAACAGCCTTGTATAGCCTTCCAAAAACTTACCATGAGGATCCTGTCTTGTTTTAAAAATCAGTTGCACAATTTTTTTTACTATTACTTTTTGCTGTAATTATGCTCTTGTCATGTAAAGTGAACTTTCTTGTTCCAACGTATGTAATTTTTACTTTAATTACTTCAGTGAAACTGAATGTACTAAGTTTAATAAACTTGTGACTGAATTTACTTTGCGCTGGGCAGTGTCAATTTACATCCTGATACTGTGTCAATGGGGGGGGGGGGCTTCTGATGATGCAGTTGTAGGGAAAAGCAGTTGTGGTTATGAGTGCTTTTGGTAGTCTGGAGAAGGGTTCTTCACATAAAGTGGTTCAGAATGCATCACAATAAATCAGTCAGACAATGCTTTAATAACTGACTGCAGTTATTTTCAAGATAAAGTTAACAAAAGCAAAATGGAACAGGATAAGATTTCTGGTAAAGTGTATAGTGTTTGGAATACAGTGTAATACAAACGTAAGAGTGTAATAAATAGCTGTCTGACATGGGATGACCTCTTTTAGAAAGAAAACTAGGGATATGTGAATCACTTCAGTTATAGCCTTATAGTAATGTGCATTTGTGTTTATTATACATTTAATGGACTGGTGTTGGAATAAAAACTTTTGGAATAATTTATGCATCTGTGAAAAACAAAACTTATGTACTTACCATAAAGATAGATTCCCGGTTGCCTGATTTTGTCCAGTTCAACTATGTGTTGTCAGATCCAACTGGATCTGCCCTCAGCACAGAATCTGATGCTCTTTGGTTCCAGGGGTCTAACTCTTCCCGTATCCATAATTTCCTAATCTCCAACTCAGGTCAAGTTTGCCCCCTGAAAAAATATAGCCCAAAGTACTTCAATGCAATCATATGCTAGTGAAATAACTCCCACTCAAGATCAGTTCCAAAATGCAAGAAAGAAGACATGGCAGGCTTATAAGACACTAGCAATAATGATTGCTTACATACAGGGAATGCCCAAGTCAAGCAGTCATTGGAGTTTTACTTGTGACAATTTCACAGGGGGCGGGTGGGAGAGACGTAGAACTGGATGGAAATCAGACAACATGGATCTATCTTTACGGTAAGTACATAACTTTTGCATCCAACATTGTCTATTTTCATCAGATAAAACTATGGGACAGATACTCAAGCATACAGGCTCGGGTGGTATCAAGGAAGGACATTTCTGTGGATGGTGGAGACAAAGGGTGAACAAAATCTAGGTTGTTCATCCAGCCTATAATGAGATTCAAATGTATGAACTGTTGACCAAGTAGCTGCTGCACAGATATCATCAATAGGTAATCTACTGGCAAAGGCTGTAGAAGGGGGCACTGCCCTTGTGGAATAAGCCTTGGGTTTAGACTGAAGAGACAAACCGTTTTTATTGTGCACGAATGAAATACAATCAGAAAAACATCTAGAAAGAGTAACTTTAGCCACTGCTTTGCTCTATTTAGGCTTAGAGAATACCACAAACAGTTGATTTGATTTTCTGAAAAAAAGAAGTTATGTACTCACCATAACGTTCCATCTGAGTAGATACTTCATTTGTCTGCAACCTGTGGGTGTTGGATCTGACCTCGGATCCGATCCGGCAGCTTTCCAAGCTCCAAGATCTGAGCTCCTAGCTCCTCCCCCTACCCATAATCCCCTACTACCAACCACATTACCTCAGATCGTTTTTTTTGCCTCACCAACTTGAGACAGAAACCAACTCCGAATGATCAGAAAAATTCCCAACAGATTTGGGGGATGGCAGGGGAGGTCGGTTGCAGACAAATGAAGTATCTACTCAGATGGAACGTTATGGTGAGTACATAACTTCTTTATCTGAAGTAGTTACTTCATTTGATCTGCAACCTGTGGGACAGAGTCCTCAGCTAACCTACAAGAACCTGGGTGGTCCTTACGGAAGGATATTCCAAAGCACCGCGGAGCCAAAAGATGCCCTACTCCTGGAAATCATATCCAGTTTGTAATGAGAAATGAACGTATGAGATGAGGACCAGGTAGCTGCTGAACAAATATCGTCTACTGGAACCCTAGACCAAAAGGCTGTTGAGGTAGCTACAGATCTTGTGGAATGAGCACGGACGCCAACCGGAGCTGGCTTACCAGATGAAGTGTATCCCAGCATAATGCACTGACAGATCCAATTTGCTACAGTCACTTTAGCAATTGCCTTGTCCATGGCTGATATGGCTTGCATAAGAAACAAACGACTGGTCCGACTTGCAAAACTCTCTAGGCCTGTGCAAGTAAAAATGCAGTTGTCTGTGTACATCCAATTTGTGCAACGTGTATTCACCTTTGTTGTGAAAATTTGGGAAAAATGCAGGAAGATTTATTGATTGATTAATATTTGATTCTGTAGCCACCTTAGGCAAGAAAGACGGATTAGTCCTGAGGGACACTCTATCCTTGTGAAAGATAAGGTATGGAGGTTTGATACACAGAGCTTGTAATTCTGAAACCCTCTTGGCTGAAGTAATAGCCACCAAGAAAGCCGTTTTCCAAAATAAGAACTTCAACAGAACCGAGGCCGCAGGCTCGAAAGGTGGTCTCGTCAAGGCTTGCAAGACCAGAGTGAGATCCCACAGGGGAACCACAGTCTTTACAGGTGGTTTCAAAAGAAAAACGCCTCTTAAGAAGGTTTTGCACAATTTTGTAGATGCTAAGGAGCCTATGCCGTCCCCCACATGAAAATTGGAGATGGCCGCCAACTGCACCTTGACCGTGGAGGCACTTGCTCCCTGCCTAAAAAGCAGGGAAAGGAAGTCCAGAATAGTCGGAATAGGGACAGTAAATGGGTCCAAGTCTTTGTCTTTGGCCCAGATGGAAAAACATTTCCATTTACTGTTGTAAAGTTTTCTGGTAGACAGTTTATGGTCCGCCACCAGAATGGCCTTAACGGGGGATGAGATACCGGGAGTCCTAGCCATTAATGGAACTGGATCAACCAAGCAGCAAGTTTGAGATTGACCAGGTCTGGGGTATGGCATCTCGCTGGATGCGAGATTAGGTCTGGACTGGGATCCAGAATCCATGGAGGAGCCATACTGTGAGACCGCAGAAAGGGGAACCAGATCTGTCAAGGCCAGAATGGGGCTATGAGGATAACTCTGCTCCCCAACCGACAGGCTTTCTGGATGAATTTCATCATGAGTGGGAGGGGGGGATAAGCATAAAGGAGTCCGGGAGGCCAAGCATGGACCAGAGCGTCTCTGAGGGTCTCCCCTCTGGGGGGAACTATCGCGAAGTACTCGCTGCATTTTGTGTTTAAAGGAGAAGCGAAAAGATCGCAGCGAGGCTGACCCCATTTGTGGAAGATCTGCTTCGCAACAGACGGATTCAGAGACCACTCGTATGGAGTGAGGCGCACTCAACTTAGCTTGTCCGCTAATATGTTGGACCGCCCCGGAATGTGTGTTGCTATCAGAAAGCGGTTGGTGGAAATCGCCCATTCCCACACTCTCATGGCTTCTCGACACAGGGGATAAGATCTGGTCCCTCCTTGTTTGTTTATATACCAGACTACAGACATGTTGTCCGTCTGGATTGCAGTAGTCCCTAGGGGAAGAAGGTCATGGAGAGCTTGCAACGCCAAAAGCACCGCCCTCATCTCTAGGACATTGATATGCAATGCGGTCTCTAGGGAAGCCCACATGCCTTGAACGGATCTGCCTGAACAATGCCCCCCCCACCCGAGGCGAGAAGCGTCCGTGGTCAACATGGCTTCGACCGGGGGAATCACAAAGGGCCTCCCTTCTCTGAGTTCCTGTGCCTGTAACCACCACAGAAGGGAGTCCCTGCACACCCTGCTCAAGCGTATTGGTGTGCTTAACGGGTGGATCGACAGGGACCATTGGACTTGAAGGGTCCATTGTAATATGCGCATTCGCAGACGGGCATGAAGAGAGAGAGAGCGATCGCTGCTGACATAGACCCCAGTGCCCTCAGGACTAACTCCGCCGGAGGAGCAGGGCTCCGAAGAAGGGCTAACACCTGATACGCCAAGCTGTTCAGCCTGACTGACGTTAGAACAACTTGGGAGATTCGTGTATCTAACCTGGCCCCTATGAATTCTAGGGCTTGAGTGGGGCACAGGCAGGATTTCTGCTCGTTCACTGAGATGCCTAGGTTGTGGGCCAGAGACAGAGCATAATCTCTCGCCACACAGAGCTGATGCCTGTTGGTCGCAGTGAGGAGCTAGTCATCTAGGTAGGGAAAGACCTGAATGCCCTGGAGTCTCAGGTGGGCTGCAACCACTGCCATGACCTTGGTGAACACTCTGGGGGCTGAGGTGAGGCCGAATGAAAGAACCCTGAATTGATAATGACTGGCTCCGAGCCGGAAGCGGAGGAACCTTCTGGATCGTCTGTCCATTAAGATGTGGTAATACGCATCCTTGAGGTCTAACGAGCACATCCAGTCGTTCTCCCGCAGAAGGGGGAGAATTGATTGGAGAGTGACCATCCGGAACTTTTCCTTGGGTATGAACAGGTTCAGAGCGGAAAGGTTTAAGATGGGTCTGAGGTCCCCCGTTTTCTTTGGCACCAAAAAGAACTTGGCGTAATAACCCAATCCGGACTGATCTGGGGGGACGGGCTGGATGGCTCTTTTTCTTAGCAGCTTTGAAATCTCCAAAGCCGCTGCCTCCCTCTGATCAGGTGGGACATCGAGGAGACGTCTGGGTTTGGGGGGAAGGTTTATGAATGGAATTGAGTATCCTCTGGATATGATCCGGAGCACCCATCGATCTGTTGTAAGGGACTCCCAGTTTGACAGGTGCTCCGACAACCACCCCCCGACTGCCTCCAGAGAGGGACAGTCGGGCAAGCCCTCAGGGCTGTTGCGCGGGTCTGTCCGAGAAAGGTTCTCTTGACCCGAAATTACGCAGCCCCCCTCTGCCTCTGGGCCGGCGTCCACCTTGTCCTCCTCTGCCTCTAGAGGACGAGTGGTCCGCAGCAGGATGGGATTGCTGAGATTTACGGAACCACAGCTTCTTTTGTCCCCTCTGATTCCTGGAGAAGGATCTTTGGGGATTAGAGAAGCGGACTCTGACGGCAGACAGCATCTTCCCATCCTTTTCACTTTGGACCAGCATGTCGCGAGCAGTTTTGCCAAACAAGGCAGAACCATCAAAAGGGGCGTTCGCGAAGGACGCCTTGAAGGGATCCGTGAAGTCGCAAAGACGGGGCCAGGAGAGACGTCGCAAGACGATCCCGGCTCCGCTAGCTCTAGCGGCTCCCTCCGTTGCATGGGAGAGAAGCCGCATAGATGTATTGGAGATGGATTTTAGAGTGGCCATTCGAGTCTCAAAAACCTTCTTGTCTGGGACCAACATGGACTCCGGGGGGGGCTGCAGCGTATTCCTTAATCAAGTCTCGCTGTAGCCTAATGGTATGTGCCATATAGTTCAGCGCCCTTATGGAAAAGGTCGCTGAAGCAAACATCCGTTTCCCAATCCGGTCAAGCACTCGAGATTCCTTATCCGGTGGGTGAACCGAAGAACTCTCCTGCGCGAGTTCCTTCTTGGTGGCCGCCACCACCAACATAGCATCAACGGGGGTTCCTTTGGCCCAAGACGGTCTATCTGTGGGTGGGCTGAGGACTTTATCGGGGTGCCTAGGGATTGGCTCCACGGTGTCGGGCTCCTTCCAAGCTCTGGTGGTAATTAAGTCCACCTGGGGGTCGGCCGGAGGGGACACCCAGGAGGTAGATGGGCCTGCCTCAAAGGCCTCCAGGAACACAGACTCATCAAGGGAGGGGTTTTGGGCTGACCACCCCCCTCTGATACGCAACATTTCCATGATGTCTCCAAAGGAGACATCTTCAGGGGGTGACCTTGGGGAACCCTCCGTATCATCTAAGTCTGTGTCTGTGGTAACGGACTAGAGGGAGTCCAGGTGCCTCCTTTTGCACCGATGTTTCCGAGGGACCTCCTCGGTGGGACTGTCCGAAGAGGGCTCGTCCACGGGTTGTTGGTCCTCCACGGGAACTAGCTGGAGGGCTTGGGCAGGCTGTCCCGATGAACGGATGATGGAAGACAGACCCTCATACAGTGGGGGTACAGGTGGATCCGAAGCCCGGGTCGGGGATCTGGAGGACCTCGCCAGTACCCTCTCCACTACCTCAAAAGCCGAAGGAGAGCCACTCTCGCCAGCCTCTGAGAGCAATCTCCTCGGATCCGAGGAAGGGATCGGGGTCGGAGCCGATGCAGTCGGCGCCGAGGCAGAGGTGTGCTCCGACGCCAACAGCGCCGAAGACACAGCAACTCCCTCAGATCCGACGCTCAGCCCTCGGCCCCGAGAGCTCGGGTCCAACAAGCTCGAAGGTATAGTCGAAGAGACCACAGCTATTGGCGCCGACAATTCCCCGGGTCCGAAAGGGCCTGGATCCGATGACTCCGAGACCCGAAAACGAGTCGGAGAAGGAGTGACAAATATAGGGGCCGCACTCCCCCCCAGAGGGGGGGGGAGGCAAGAGCATCCCCATCTGCATTTGGGTCTGCAAGAACCGACGCATCATCCGATCCATATCCGCTTCGGAGATGCTTCGGGTCGACCTGGATGAAGTAGTAGAGGTGGGCCGGGAGGGCCGCCTCGAAGATCTCGAGGGAGACCTATCCTCCTCCTCCGGCGAGAAACAGGGCAAACGGCGCCGAGAGGAGGGGGATCCGGAGACCCTCGAGGGAGACTTAAGCAGTTTCACTGGCGGAGCCGAAGGATGAGATTTGGCCCGCCTTTTGTGGGACTTATGTCCTTCCTTATCCTTGTGCCTCTTCTCTCTAAGGGAAGAGGCACTAGTTTCCCCAGAGCTCAAACCCGATGAGGGAGGTTGAGTCCCGGGTAGAGCTAAGGGGATAGACGGTGCCGAAGCTGCCAAAGCACCTGGAGCCCGAATGGGAGAGGAAGAAGAAGCCGACTCCTGGGGGAGCTTTCCCGCCAGGATCAGCTTGTTCTTCCTATCCCGAAGAGCCCGGGGGTTAAAGGCCGCGCAGATCTGGCAGGCCTCTGACAAATGGGTTGCCCCCAGGCACAAAACGCACTGAGTGTGGCCATCAGCTGGGGAAAGCTTGTGGCCACACTCAGTACATTTAGAAAAAACGGCCTTAGGCCCTTCAGACATTATTCACACACACACACACACCCAAACACTAGGAGGGGGAGGGGAGTGAAGATAAGCTAGTAATTAAATTAACAAAAAAGGGACCAAAACTAGCACAAGAAGTAGAAAAAGGGACTAACACACACACAACGACAACTTTGTTTGAAAAAAAGTTGGTTTAAAACCAGCAATGATCTCACCCAGCCAGGAGCTCTTCACAGGGAAGGTTCTTCAGCCACGGCAAAAAACGATCTGAGGTAATGTGGTTGGTAGTAGGGGATTATGGCTAGGGGGGGGAGGAGCTAGGAGCTCGGATCTTGGAGCTTGGAAAGCTGCCGGATCGCATCCGAGGTCGGATCTGACACCCACAGGTTGCAGATCAAATGAAGTAACTACTTCAGATGTATAGTTCTATGGATATAAAATCTAAGTTGACGGTGAACGTCCAGCATATGTAGTATGTATTCACCGCTGTTTGAAAATCATGGAAAAAAGACTGGTAGATTTATTGACTAATTTAGATTAGGTTCAGATGCCACTTTAGAAAGAAAAAAAGCATTAGTTCTTAACAAAACCCTATCCTTATGAATAAAATGAATATGGTGGTTTGCAGGAAAGTGCTTCATCTCTGAAATCTGTTTAGCTGAAATGACTGCCACCATAAAAATTATTTTTCAAGAGAGGAACTTTAAATCTACTGATGCTGCTGGCTCAAGGGGTGGCTGACTCAATGCTTGTAAAATGATGGTAATAACCCAAGGAGGGACTGGGTCTCTGATGGGGGTGGGGCAGAAAACTAATGCTCCCATCATAAAAACTTTAGAAATCCTAAAAGAAGCTACAGAGGTGTTGCTCTGGCCAATATGAAAGCTACAGATGGCAGCCAACTGAACACTGATAGTTGAAAAACTAGATCCATTGTGAAAAATTTCTGACAGAAATTCTAGAATGGAAGGAACAGGAGCTGAAAATAGATCCAAGCCCTTGGAAGCAGCCAAAGAATAAAAGTAAAAGTTATATTCTTACCATAAGTAGGCCTCTGTGTTGTCCATTTTCATTCTTCCTCAATGTATGGATTCAGATCCGAATCTTGGATCCAACTCAGCCACTTATACCAGACTTCGGCTTCAGCTCTTGAGCTCCTCCATCTACCCATAATGCACTATTGCATCCCGAAAGCTTCAGATCAAGTTTGCTGCCCTATCCCCATAGTAAAACAGAAACAAGAATAGTTTGATAAAAGGACCAGGCTCATACAGTCCAACAGGTCTCTCTAGGAACTTGGATGGGGGATAGATGGGAAGGAAGTTAAGGAAGAATGAAAATGGACAGCACAGATGCCTAGTTATAGTAAGAACATAACTTTTAAATCTGATGTTTTCCTTTTCATTCTCCCTCAACATATAGGTTCATAGGATTATACTAGGCTATCTGCCCTAAGGCATTTATAAGTCTAGCCCAAAGTTTTGTGGCTTACGCCACCCCTTGTATGAAAAAATACTGTGCCCATTAGTTTGTTGTGCCTCTGTCCAGCAGTGACACAGAGATGATTCCCGGGGTAAACCTACGATCTCCCATCCACAGGTCAAGATTTCTCTTGAACAGAGCCAGCGAGGTGCTCTGCCTCACATGGACCGGGATTTTATTCCACAGCATAGGGAGTCTCTGAGTGATAAATCTATCCCTCCAGCATGTCCTAATTATATCCGTGCTAAGGTTTAAGTCGCTTGCTCTAGTGGTTTTGGTGGATTTGGATTTTTTGAGGTGGAGCATGTCCATTAATTCCGGGTTGGACATGGCCTTGTATGTCTGGCACATGTCACCTCTGAGCAGATGGTATGCGACTGAATAGAGCTGGAGTTTCTTCTATCTGGCAGCATATGACAGATTTTGGAGTCCCTTTATCCTTTTGGTGAGGAACTTTTGGGGTCTCTCCAATTGCTGCAGATGTCGGGTGAGATACATCCCGAATGGGGCATTGTACTCGATCATTGGTCTGATAAGAGTATAGGGGAACAATGACCTCACTAGATCTGGATGTGAATCCCTCCATGATCAGGTGGGCAATGTAGAAGGTCTTTCTAACCACTTTAGCAACGTGAGTGTCAAAAGAAAGGCCACTGTCAACCTGGGTCCCCAGGTCCCTGATAACCTCTTCTGTGCTTAGTGGATTGCCACCTATATGGTAGCTTGGGGTTACTTTGTTTTTCCCGAAGGGTATGACTATACATTTTTTGGCGGTTAACTTCAGGCCATGGCTCTGGCACCAGCTATCTGTTTCCGTGAGTCCCTTCTGAAGGATATCCGTGTCCGATGCACTTTCCACTATGGCACCCAGTTTGCAGCCGTCTGCAAACTTTGTTAGCCAAAGTCCTCCCATGTTGGCCTGTACTTCTGAGAAGTAGATGCCGAACAATAGGGGGCCAAGGACCGAGCCCTGTGGGACACCACTTGTGACCGGCTTGGAGTCTGACATAGCGCCAGCAACTCTAACCCTGTGGGTTCTGTCCTTAAGCCAGTTTGCAACCCATCTTGTGACATATGGGTTTACATTTAAGCTGGTAAGTTTTTCTACAATACCCGAGTGGGGTATTGTGTCGAAAGCCTTTGCAAGGTCAAGGTAGGCTGTATGGACTGCCTTTCCTCATCAATGGCCTTGGTGACTGTTTCAAGAAGTCGACCAAGTTCAAAAGGCATGATCTGCCCTTGACCAAGCCAAACTGGGTCGGGTCCAATGTCTGCAAGTCCCCTATATCTTTGTTTATGAGCTCCATTATGATCCTCTCCATAGCTTTGCAGACTAGACTTTTTAAGCTTATGGGGCGGTAATTACCAGGGTCCGTAGAGGCACCGCCTTTGTGGAGTGGGACCACAGTTGCCATACGCCACTCCTTGGGCACGTATCCTGTGGTAAGGCTGAGATTAAACAGCTGCCTTATGTGCGGGTTTAATTCCTCATTTAGCTCGTGTAGCACACAGCTGGGGACACCATCCGGTCCCATTGATGCTGTGTTTTTAGCTTTAGAGAGAGCAGCTTTCACCTGCGCATTTGAGATGTCTGGGAGGCTACACTCTGCTGGGATAGTTATCTCTCTTTTAGGGGGGGAGAGGGGGGTGAGGTTTGCACTGAACCTGTCTGCCAGTATGTTGGCAATGTCTGTGGGTTCAGTGATTTTTGTATCATTTTGGACTAATTCTGAGCATATCTGGGAGTTTCCATCCAGGTTCCTAACATAGCTGAAAAAGGCCTTATGATTGTCCTTTGAATCCATGGCAATTTTAGTTGATTTTATGAGTGCTCGTATTTTTTTACTAATAATGATCAGGGGTGACTTCACTTTTATGGATTTTGTTCTATCATGTAATAGCTTTCTCCTCTTATTGTAAAGTTTGTTAATGGCTGGGGTCCACCAGACTGGACGTTTGCCCTTTGTGGAAAGAGTCTTGGTTTTATTTGGGATTGCCTGATCCATGCAGTCCTGGAGGTGTTCATAGAAGGCATTTGTAAGGGCTTCCGCAGCTTGGGTTGTCGTTTCCACTGGCTCAGGGGCCTTGAAGGATACCACACCAGTCTTGAGTAGTGTGAAGTTTGCTTTAGAAAAGTTCTTCACTGTGGTCTTTTTTGTTTGGGGTGGGGGCGGGATGTGGATTTCCAGTGAGATTAGTTTATGATCAGATCTCACCAATGAGGGATATACTTCCAGTGTGGAGCATTTTGTCCCCATGTTTGTGATAATGAGATCTAGTATATTTTCTCCTCTCGTGGAAACAGTGACTAGCTGTTCCATGGCATTTGAATTTATGAACTCCAGGAACCGTTGGGCTAGAAAGTTAGGGCTTGAGTAATGTTCCCAGTCTATATTCGGGTAGTTGAAGTCACCCAATATGATGGTGTTTGGAGATACATTTATACCCTCCAGTGTCTTCAGGAAGGCTGTGTGGGGTTCCTGAGTTTGAGAGGGTGGCCTGTAGCATGCTACAATTTGTAGAGCAGTTTTGCCTATGGTTAGTTGCACCTGGATGGTTTCAAGCTTGTGCGTTGCCACCAACCTGGAGGTATGGGTATCCCTTATGAATATGGGTACACCCCCCCCTTTTGGTGTGTGGTCCGGGTTTTGGGGCCGAACGCATGATATGAGGTAAAACCTAATAGTGCCGGGTGCTCTCAGGAGCCTTGAACCAGGTTTCAGTTACAGCACAGACATCGATGTTCTCCATACTGAGAAGGGCCTCGAGTGCGTGCATTTTGAGATTTAGACTTCTGGCATTGAGCAGCATTACCCTCAGTTTCTTCCCATTTTTGTTTTCTAGGGTGGTAGGTTTAGAATTTGAGCCTTGCCTAAAAAGGCACTATAGGGGTGGCAAGAGCCTTAGCCAATATCCGGAATCCCAGGGTGACAGGTGCAAGCCGCCCTTGAAGCAGCGTGGCTTGTCAAGCATGTCATCCCAGGCAGACAGACACTGGATCCCCTTTGAATGACACCAGACATTAAGCCAATTGTTAAAGCTGATCATCTTGTCTCTATATTGTGGCATCATTCTTGGTGAAGGAAGGATACTGCTCAGGGTCAGGGTCATACCTGCCTGGGCTACATAATCAGAGAGCTCCTCTATGTCTCTTTTCATGTAGTCCAGGGAGGTACGTCTCAGGTCGTTCACACCAGCATGGACAATGACTGTGTCATATTTGTACTTGCCGTGGAGTGACCCGAGTGCTTGTGTTATGTGGCGGATTCTAGCGCCCGATAGGCAGCTTACTGTGACCCTCTCCTTGTTCAGCCTGGTGAGTGGGACGTCAGTGTGTCTGACTATGGAGTCAGCTATGACAAGTATGCTTGGTGTTGTATTTGGCCTTAAGGGCTGTGACTGCTTTGCACACTGATTTTGTGGTTTATGTGTTGCTTGTGGGGTGTCTTGAGGTAGCAGTTGTTTGGGTGTCTGCTTTGCAGGCCTCTGCTGTTTAGGTAAATTTTTACTCAGAGCCTCTGAGTATGTCTTTGTGTGTTTATGTGTTTGATTCAGTGGTGTGGTAGCATTATGTGAGGCTGGTTTTGTGGTGTGTGTAGTTGCCTTCTCCTCCTGTCTGGTCTTGCCAGTCCTGAGTTGAGAGAGCTCAACCTCCAGTTTGGCTAAATAGCTGCATCTCTCGCAAGTATTTGTGTTATGTGGGAGGAGGAGAGGGTTGTCTGTGTACATGAGGCAATTGTAACATTGCCTCAATATTCCCAGATTCACCAACTGGGCAGGAGAGGACGCCAGCATCTGGCCCTTCGACATGCTAGAAAAATTAAGAAGTTAGGTATGAGACTGAATAAGAGAGGACTTAGTAAGGAAGTGGGTACTCCTGGGGGGGTTTCGCAAGTGAGGGACTTTGTATAATATAGAAGTGACAAGTGTTGAGCTTTTTTTTTTTTTGAGAAAAAAAAACTTTTAGGAACAAGTGCTGCACTTTTTAGTCAAGGGATATACTGTTTAGGTTACTAGTAGAGCAGTTCTAAGGGAAAAAATGAAGAACAGACTTTATGGAGCCAGAAAAAGTTTAACCTTGTTAAACCGGCGCTGCCCGATGCTGCTCTAGTGGTAACTCCGCGCTAAAGCGTGCTTTATAGCAGGGGGCTGGAAAAGGCAGGAAATTACCCAAAATGGCCACTGAACTACAAGTTACTGTCTTAAACCACTCCTCTGAGGACAAACAGGCAGCTCAGTACTCCCCACTTCCACTGGTGAGTAAAGAAACTTCCCCCTGACCAAACAAAGAAAATGGAGAAGTACATGAACCAAGACAAAGCCCAGGGATCAGCAAAATCTGATCACTGGAACAAACTAGCCAGGAAAGTTAGGAGAACAAGAATATGGGACCGAGTCCACAGCTACGTTGATCTTGGGTGGCCCTCATGGAAGAATATCCAGAGTACTGCTGAACCAAAGGCAGCTCTGTTTCTAGAAATAATATCCAATTTATAATGGGTAACAAAAGCATGAACACTGGACCATGTAGCTTCACACAAATGTTGTCAACAGATGTCCTTGACCAAAAATCAAATGATGTGGCCATGGATCTAGTTAACTGAGCCTTAGGAGATTTAGATAATGTCACACCTTTTTGAAATTAAATCCAGGAAATACAGTCTGTTATCCATTTTTCTAGAGTGACTATGGATACTAGATAACCTAGTCATTTTGGAGAAAAAGAAACAAAAAGTTGATCTGGTTTTCTGAATGGTCTTGTCCTATGAAAATAAAAATGGGTGGGAGGTTGGCATAATGGTTAAGGTGTTTACTTTACAAGCATAAGGTGCAGAGTTTGATTCTCACATGGGGTAATTGGCTAGGCTGAAAATGGCCCACAAGGGCATTTAGCCTAGTACTAATCTATGAACCTATGAACCTAAGAACCTATGTAATTGCCGTAGTTGGCTCTACTATCCATGGAGGATAGTGAAGATGAGATCATAGGAAGGAGAACCATACTTGCCAAGGCCAGAAGGGGGCAATAAGGATTACTGAGCTCTTTAGCCTGCTTGCTTTCTGTAAATAATTTGGGAATCAGGGAAAGAGGAAGGTAAGCATAAAGGAGACCTGAGGACCAAAGGTTCACTACAGCATTTCTCGATGACTCCTGAGAAGGGAATAGAGCTAAGTACCTGTTGCACTTATTGTTGAGAGGAATGGCAAATAGGTCACAGCAGAAGATCTTCTCTGCCACTGACTGACTGACAAACCACTCATGGGGCATCAAAAAGGATATGCTTAGTTATCCGCTAGCATGCTGGTTTTCCCCAGAATGTGCAATGCAATTAGAAAGTGGTCTGATGAGACTGCCCACACACATTCTCATGGCCTCTCTACAAAGGGGATAAGATCCAGTTCCTTCTTGTTTGTTGATGTACCAGACTACAGACATGTTGCCAGTCTGAACTGCAATAGTACCCAGTGGGAGAACATCTTGAAATGCCTACAACCCTAACAGGACTTGCCTAGGTGTATATTGTCTGATTGTACCCACCATCAGATGTGTTGTTTGAAAACTGGGGTCGGCCTGACTGGGAAGGATAGGGGTTGATACAGAATGGACCACTGTACAGCTAAAGCCCATTGTAGAACCTGTATAAAGAAGCATGCCAAAGGAAGAAGTATGATGGCTGCTGCCATGGAACCTAATGCCTGCAGTACTGACCTTGCTGGAGGAGCTGAACAAGCAAGGAGAAAATGGACCTGACTCTTTATAGTGGAGATACTATGACGGGGTAAGAAGGCTATCTGTTTTGTCATGTCTTGAAGAGTACCAATGAACTCCAGGCTCTGGACTGGGGTTATGTATGACTTGGCATGATTTACAGTTATGTCCAAAGAATTACAAATCTGGAGCAAAGTGTCTATGCCATGTAGAAGTAGATGCTTAGAGGGGGCGATGAGGAGCCATTTGTCTAGATATGGAAACACCTGGTATCCCTTTAGTCTCAAGTGAGCTGCCACTACTACTATGCATTTTGTAAACACACTGGGAGCTGTGGTGAGTCCAAAGGGTAGGGATCTGACTTGGTAATGACTGGCTCCCAGCCAGAGGCAAAGATGTCTTCTGGATCACCTGCTTATTTTGATATGATAGTATGCATCCTGAAGATCTATACAGCACATTCAACCGTCCTTGTGTAGAAAGTGTAGAATGGACTGGCCCATGACCATTCAGAGCTTTGCTTTCTTTATATACTGATTTTAGTTGCTTACATCCAAAATGGGTCTGAGGTCCCTTGTTTTCTTTGACACTAAAAAGAAGCATGAATAAGTTCAAATTTCTATTTGGTCTGGAGGGACCTTTTGAATTACTCTTTTGTCTAGCAGATTTTGGATTTATTGTGCTGCTGCCTTCCTTTGACTGGGCGGAATGTCGAGAAGGAAGTTTCTTCCTTTTGTGAAATGGAAGAAAGGAAAATGGTATGTAATAATCCCTGGATATTATGCTTAGCACCCATGTTTCTTGTGTTACACTTTCCCAGATTTCTGGGTGCAAAGTCAAATGACTCCCAACTGCCTCCAAAGTTGGACAGTCAGGCAGCACTTCAGGAGCACTGAAAATGCCTATCTGAAAAATAGTCTGTCAAGTCCGGATTCTGCAGACCTCCTCTGCCTCTAGGCTGATGTCTACCACTGAAATTTCCTCCTTTGCCTCTGGAGGACTTGTCACTGTGTGGATCTTGGAAAGGAACCTGAGAATTCCGGTACCACATCTTTCTGCCACCTTTCTGATTCCTAGAAAAGGTTCATTGAGGTGTAGAAAACTTGATTCCTATGGCAGACAGAGTCTTTCCATCTTGTTCACTGTGGGTAAGTGTCTCTATTACTGATGGCCCAACCAAGGAAGTGCCATAATAAAGAGGATTAACAGAAGACATCTTGAAGGGTTCCACAAAGTCACAAAGCTGCACCCAAGCATGTTTCCTTATGACAATACCTAAACTGGCTACTCGTGAGGTGCCTTAAGCTGTGTGAGAGATCAACCTCATTGAAACATTGGATATAGACAAAAGAGTGGTGAGTTGAGAGGGTGTTCATTTGAAATCCTCAGCAGATATGGAATATGAGAGAGCATTTGAAAGCTCCTTGGTCAAATCTCTCTGAAACAGACTGAAATGTGCCCAGTAATTTAGTGACCTCGGGGCAAAGGTTGCCAAGGCAAAAACTCACTTTCCAAACTTGTCCAATGCTCTAGACTCCCTGTTAGGTAGATGGACAGCAGAGTTCTGTTGCACAAGCTGTTTCTTGGTGGCTGCCGCCACCACCACCATAGCATCAACCAGGACCTCTTTGCTCCATCCAGTGCAGTTTGTCAGATGGGGGGGGGGGGCAAAAACTTGTCAGGTCTTTTAGGAATGGGTTCACTGGTATCTGGTTCCTTCAGAGCTTGACCGGCAACTAAAGCAATAAGTTTGTGAACCTGGGGGTAACCCAAGAGTTAGACAGCCAGAACCAAAGCCTCCAAAAACACTGATTCTTCTGGTGAGGTGTTTTGGGAAGACCAGACACCTTTCTGTTTCAGGATCTTTAGAATGTCCCCAAAGGAGATGTCATCTGCTGGTGATCTGGGGACCTCTATCCTTCATCAAAATTGGTATCCTCAATGAGAGACTCCAACAGGAGGTCATTGTGTCTCCTTTTACACGTCCTCTTCTGATATGCCAGTTCTGTCGGATGTTCAGGCGAGGTGTCGGACGAGAGGGGAAATTCCTCTAATGGAACTGGCTGGATACTTGTTGGATCTGGTTGTCCCTGTGGAATAGGACTGAGCAACTCACAGTTAGTAACCGGTGGGGAAAAGAAACAGGATCTGAGGCATGAGACTGATGTTCTCCACAGAGAGAAAAAGCACTTTCCACCACATCAAAAACAGTCGGCCATGGAGAGACTCCGATCCATCTCCCCTGGGCTGAAATTCCTGACAAAAGCAGGTCTAGACCTCCCCTGGATCTGTGCCTTGGGGATGGAACCGGATCCGAACTGTCCAAGGCTGAGGCTCTGACAGGAAGGGACAGATCCAACAAAATTGGAGCCGAGACCATTCCCTCGAACATGACACCAACACTTTGGCTCTGAGACCCATTCTGATCTGACGGTATTGGAGCAGAACTATTTAAGGCTATAGTTGGTGTGGAGAAAGAAGCCTTCCTCGGATTCAACACCAGACCTCTCTGGGATCTTGGATCCTGGGGGTCCAAAACCACAGGACTGACTGGAGAAGGAGAGAAAATAGCTTTACAAGTTGTTGGCATACTCAAAGACCTGGTAGGGACGGAGATGGTAAGAACCCCATCTGGATCTAAGCTCTGAGAAACTTTTGCATCATCTTATCCTCATCTACTTTCGATAAGCTCCTGGATGACCTAGAGGAGGAAATGGAAGGCGGCCTTGAGTGTTTCTTTGGGGATTGGAGCAACCTCGAAGGCAGGGTAGGTGATATTGGCTTTACTGTACTCTCCGGAGTAACACTCCTATAAGTAGACCACATTTAGGATGCGAGGGAGCCATTGTTAGACTAATGGTAATTACAGAAATTTTAAGATCCAAAGTCTTTAGATCCAATTTAAGAGTCTTAAGATCCGACAATGGGGGATTCAATACTTTCTTAGTCTTCATGGGAGGCTCTGACGAAGACCTGGGGGACTTCAGAAGGCAGCACTTCCTATGCTTCAAAGGAGCTGATTTGCTATGTTTGAAGGGAGGTTAAGCCCCTGAAGTAGAAGAAACAAGACCTCTTAGGATCAGTTTCTTGCATCAGTCTGCTAAAGCCCTGGGGCTGAAAGTGGAGCATATTTTGCATGCCATATCTAAGTGATTAGTCACCAGACAATACACGCACTCCTTGTGGACATCTGACTTTGGAATTTTATACCCGCAAGAAATGCACTTTTTGAAATCTGTGGGCTTTTCCAACATCACTATCAAGAAGATACAAAGTCTTTGGATCCGATTTAAGAGTCTTAGGATCTGACAACGGGGGATCCAATACTTTCTTAGTCTTCATGGGAGGCTCCGAGGAAGACCTGGGTGATTTTGGAAGGCAGCACTTCCTATGCTTCAAAGGAGCTGATTTGCTATGTTTGGAGGGAGGTTAAGCCCCTGAAGTAGAAGAAAGAAGCCCTCTTAGATCAATTTCTCGCATGAATCTGCTAAAGCCCTGGAGTTGAAGTGGAGCATATTTTGCATGTCATATCTAAGTGATTAGCCACCAGACAATACACACACTCCTTGTGGACATCTGAATTCGGAATTTTATACCCGCAGGAAGTGCACTTTTTGAAATCTGTGGACTTTTCCAACATCACTATCAAGAACCCCACAAAATCTAAAAAGAAGAAGTTTTCACTCACTAGTACTGGTGGAAGAAAACAAAAAGACACATTTTTTTTTTTTACAAAAATAGAAAAGTCTGTTATCAACTATGGTAAGCAAGAAAATACCCTAAAATATGGGTAAAACAGATTGCCAGCAATGGTAAACAAGTACTACCTAAAAAGATATTATTAAGCAGAAAGGGAAAGAAATGCCCTAATGCCAGCAAGAGCAACTTAGATGGAGGCTAGTAATATGTAAAGAAGAAATAGAAAATATCAATAAAATTTTTATAACTCATAAGACCAATAACAGCTCAAGAACTTGGAAACCTGCATCTGCTTGCAATGGCAGCAAACGAGATCTGAGGCTTTGGGGATGCAATAGGGCATTATGAGTAGAGGGAGGAGCTCGAGTTTCTGAGTAGGATTTGAGGTTCGGATCCGAACCCATAAGTTGAGGAAGAATGAAAAGGATAACATCATATCCTCTTCCATTTGCTGAGGTATATTCTCATAGTTGTATGTTTTTGGAAAGCTGATAGGATTTAAACCACTGATGGCCAAAGCCTGGCATCTTTGGCTAATGTCAGAATTAGATGAACCAAGCAGTTAATTAACTTCATGGTTTTGTGGTACAGAGGAGGTAGTCTGGATGGGTTTGTTAACAGATCTGGATAGTGATCCAGCTTCCATGGAGGATGTACTAGAAGAGACCACAAGAAGAGAAACCATGGTTGGCAAGGTCAAAAAGGGGCAAAGAGGATCACCTTGGCTTTGCACGTTCTTGCTTTCTGTATAAAAGCAATGGGAAAAGGCATAGAGGAGACTGGGAGCCAACTACAGACTAGAGCATCCCTCAGTGACTGTCCCTGCAGAGGGATCAGGGCAAAATAACTGATGCACTTCTTGTTTAGGTGGGCCACAGCAACTGAAGATCAAAGCAGTCACTGCTGGATTGAAGGACCACTCATGAGGCATCAAACTAGAGCTGCTAAACTTGTCCACCAAACACTGGACAATCCCAGGATATGCATTGCTATTAGAAAATGGTGTGAAAACACTGTCCATTGCCAGACTCTTACAGCTTCTCAGCAAAGGGGATAGGAGCGGGTTCCTCCTAGTTTGTTGATGTACCACACTACCAACATGCTGTCAGTCTGCACTTGGATCACACCTCTGCAAAGAGTTCCCTGAACAATGCTAGCAGAACCGCTCTCATCTCCAGAACATTGATGTGAACATTCAAGTTGCCTGGACCATCTTCCTTTTGAAATGCTCCCCACCCTAGAAGGAAACCATCTGTCATCACTACTACCATAGAGGAATCCTTTAGAATGAACATATGTCTACCACCCACAAAGTTATGTTCTGCCTGCAAATTTGAGTAAGTTTTACCCTGGCATGAAATGGATACAACCTTTGGGAACAGTGAACTGCTAAAGTCCACTGAAGAACCCTCATGCAAAATCTGGTGAGTGGGACCATGAGGATTGTGGATGCCATAAGGCCTAATAGATGAAGGATCAGTCTTGCTGGAGGACATGAGCAGTACAAAAAAGAAGTTATGTACTCACCATAATGTTCCATCTGTGTTGTCCATTTTCATTCTTCTTCAACATGTGGGTTTGGATACGATCCTTGGATCTGACGTGGAAGCTTTTTACAGCTCATGGATACTGCAAACTCTCAAGCTCCTCCCTTATCCACAACGTTCTTGTCCCCCTCCATACCTCAGATCTTGTTTGTGGCCCTTTACTGCTAAATAACAATGCAAGAAATAATGGTTTTATTAGAAACCACTATCTGGAGCTCAAAAATTAGAAACTTTGGTTCCCATGGTATCTTCACATTCTTCCAGAAGTCAACAAGAAAATAAAAATAGGGGGTTGGAGGGAGGGTAGTTAAGGAAAAATGAAAATGGACAACACAAGTGGAACGTTATGGTGAGTACATAACTTCTTTATCTACTGTTGTCAATTTTCATTTGTTCCTCAACATGTGGACAGAGTCCCCAGCTACCTGAATCCCGGGTTTACTCTAAGGATATTCCTGAGTACTGTTGAGACAAAGGATGCTCTTCCCCTAGTGACCAGATCAACTTTGTAATGAGTAATAAAAGTATGAGGATTAGCCCAAGCAGATGTAGCACAAATACCGTCCATGGAAGATCCTGACAGAAATACTGAAGAGGTTGCCATGGATATGGTTGAATGAGCCCACAATGTTTTTGGCAGGGATAAACCAATTTGTTGTAGACAAAGGAAATGCAATCAGTTAGCCACTTAGCTGAAGTTATTTTCGTAACTGGTTTAACCAATCTTGATTCTTAAAAGAAGACAAATAGTTGATTTGATTTTCTGAAATTTTCAGTTCTGTCCAGATAGAAACATAACTGTATGTGAACATCCAACAAATGTAAAATGTATTCCCCCTTTGTTCAAGAAATTTGGGAAGAAAACTAGGAGGTTGACAGATTGATTAATGCTGGATCCTGAAAGCTCCTTAGGAAGAAAAGATGGATTGGTCCATAAGGATAAACTATCTTTATGAAAAATTAAATAAGGAGGCTTAGAAGATAAAGCTTGAAGTTCTGAAACTATCCTAGCTGATGTCATGGCTACCAAAACTATAGTTTTCCAGTCAAACCTTGCAGCCAGTTCAAATGGTGATTGAGTCAGGGATTATAACAGTAAATTCAAATCCCATGGTGGAGTAGGATTTTTAAAGGGAGGTCTTAGTAAAAAGGTTCTTTTTATAAATGTCTTACAGAGTTGGGATGAAGCTAAGGTATAGTTGTCAACTCCAACATGAAAATTAGAAAAAGCAGCTAACTGTACTTTATTCAATGAGGAACTGGAAACTGTGGGGAATGGAGCTGAAAAAGGGTCAGTGTCTTTCTGTTGAGTCCAAAGATCAAATATTTTCCATTTATTGAGTGGAAGCTTTGTGAGAAGACAAAAGGATGTGATGGACAGGGGAGGAGAGCCTGGGTTGTCTAACTATCAATGGAATTGGAGAAACCATGCGGTCAGCCTTAGGCCCAGAATGTCTGGGTGAATTATGTCTGTCAGGTGAGACAGAAGGTCTGGAAATGAATCCAGGAGGATCAAAGGAGGATTAACTAGATGAGGCCAAAGGAAGAAGAACCAAATCTTACAAGGTCAATAAGGGGTAATGAGGATTACTGTGCTCTTCAATCGAGATGCTTTCTGAAGAAACTTGGGGATTAGAGGAATTCGGGGGGGGGTAAGCATAGAGGAAACCGTGGGTGCCAATCATGGAGGAAAGCGTCTCTCAATGACTCCCCCACTGGCTGGATCAGGCCAAAAACATGAGGCACTTGTTGAGGTGAGATGCAAAGAGGTCGCAGCATGGTTAGACCCAATGTCAGAATATCTTCTCCGCAATTTTCCTGTTGAGAGACCAGTCATGAGGCAATAGCATGGACCTACTCAACTTGTCTGCTATCACACTGGATTTCCCCAGAATGTGAATTGCTATCAGAAATCGACTGGATGAGATTGTCATTTGCCACACTCTCACAGCATCTCGACATAAGGGTTAAAATCTGGTTCCTCCTTGTACCAGACTACTAACATACTGTCCGTCTGAATCGCAACAGTTCCTGAAGGGAAAGAGTCTTGGAAGGTTTGCAACACTAGGAGAATTGCTCTGATTTTTATGACACTGATATGCATGTTGGCTTCTTCTGGGGACCACGTGCCTTGGACCATCTTTCCCAAGTTGTGCCCCCCACCCAAATTGGGATGCATCCTTGGTCACTATCGTTTTGGGCTGAGGAAGTATAAACAGGCAGCCTTATACAATCTGTTCTGAGCAAATCCACCACCTGAGGTACCTTTTGCATGCTTAAGTTATTTTGATCTTGATGGACAAAGGCTGGTACAGGATGGACAACTAAGTCGCCAGGGTTCACTGAAGCATTTTTATAAGGTATCTTGCCAATGGATCCAGAATTATGGCAGCAGATATTGACCTCAACACCTGTAGAATCAGCTGGGCTGACAGTGAGGAATTTTGAATTATCTCTTTGACTTGAAATTGAATTGTCTGTACCCTTAGCAAGGGAAGTGAGGCTGTCACTGATACAGTATTGCACAAGGCTCCTATGAATTCTAGCACTTTGGTTCTGGCTTAGATTTGTTGAGACTGATGGTAATGCCTAGGTGAGAGCACAAATGGAGTACATAATGGACTGAACCATGACCATCCAGAACTTTGTATACTGAACCAATTTGTTTAGACTGATGAGGTCCCAAATTGGTCTCTAATCCCCTGTTTTTTGGCACTAAAAAGAATCTTGACTAAATTCTAGATTCTTTCTGGTATGGGAGGACCACTTGGATAACTATTTTTTCTAATAGCTTTTTTATCTCTCGAGCTGCTGCTTTCCTCTGACTGGGTGGGGCATCTGGAATTCTGTTTACTGTTGAAGGAGGGGATAAGGAGAAGGGAATTATATAACCCCTGGAAATAATCCTCTGCACCCATGTATCTTTTGTAATGTTTTGCCAGCCTCTCTGGTGCAGGGATAGACAACCCCCGACTACCTCCAGAGGTATACAATTCAGCCTCCTTACAGGAGCAGTGGTACGGTCTGTCAGAGAAGAAATCTCTGGATCTCTGGTTCTGCAGGCCTCCTCTGCTGCACAGGGGGCATCTTCAGTTAGAGTGTCCCCTTCTGCTCCTGGGGGAACTATCTCCACATGGACTATGGAAAGGACCCTGGGACTTTCTGAAACACATTTTTCAACCTCCTCATTGATTCCTAAAGAAGGTTCTTTGAGGAGTCGAAAAATGTACGCCCACTGCAGACAGGGTCTTACCATCTTGCTCACACCTGGAGAGTGTGTCTTTAACTTTAGGACAAAACAAATAACTTCCATCAAAGGATGCATTGACAAAGGAGGATTTAAAGGGTTCTGCAAAATCACACAGGCGCATCTTGGCATGCCTCCGAATGGAAATGCCTGTACCTGTCACCCTTGAGGCACCTTCAGCTACATGTGAAATGAGCCTCATGGATGAATTTGAGATAAACAACAGATGTCTGTGCCTCAGCGGTTATTGTTCCTGAGAGGGATTTGGAGAGTTTTTTAATCAAATCCCTCCGAAGTCTGCTGAAGTGCACCAAATATTCAGCGACTGTAAATCGAAAGTTGCTGGTGCATAAACACTCTTCCCAAATCTGTCCAATCCCTAGACTTCCTGTTAGGGAGGTGAACTGATGAACTTGACTCCACGAGTTCTTTCATTGTGGCCGCTGCTACAACCATTGCATCTACTGGTACTCCTTTGCTCCAGAACTGTCTTCCCAGTGGTGGTGCCAGAATCTTATCTGGTCTCTTAGGAATCGGCTCAACACAATCGGGTTCCTTCCACACCCGCCGACAGATCAAATCAATGAGCTCATCAGTGGGCAGAGTCATCCAGAATGTAAATGGGCCAGACCTTAATGCCTCCAGGAATACTCATTCCTCTTAGCAAAGATTATTGGTAGACCAACCACCCTTTTGCTTAAGGATCTCCAAAATGTCTCCAAAGGAGATGTCATCAGGTGGCGATCTTAAGGACCTTTCCCTTCATCAAAATCTGTATCTTCTGTGACAGACACCTGAGAGGAATGTTAGTGCCTCCTCTTGCACTTCCTCTTCCTATGGACTTCTTCAGTGGGATGTTTTGGAGAAGTATCAGAAGATATATGGATACACTCTGGGTAGCCTGGAGACTTTGGTCTGGTTGACCCTATGGTGTAGAGAGATAAGGCTCAAGGCACAAAGATATATGGCAACCACATGGCAAATCCGAGGGAGGTGGAATTGTCTGTACTCTAGAACAGAATACTCTCTCTACCATCATGCCTCAGGGAGAAGGAACCCGATGGAGACAAGAAGATATTCTTCCGGACTATCGGCTCCCTTTGACCTGAAGGCAGCCCATCTGAAGCAGAAGTCAGAACTGAGCTGTCCAATGCCGAGGACCTGAGGGGCAAAGAAGGCAACCAACAGCTTCGGAGTCAGCTCTAGCACCTCAAAGCCGACAACAGCTCTTCTGCTCCAAGAGTCATCTGGCTCCGACACACTCAGAGCCAGTCCACTCAGAGAAGGTATCGGAGCCAAAGATACAAAAATCTTCAGATTTGAAACAGACAGTCCCAAAAGTCTCAGATCCAAGGGCTCCAAAGCTAGAGGACAAGTTGGAGAAAGAGCCAAAACAGGTATAGTAGTACTGGTGAAGGTCTCAAGACCTGAAGGGGTAGGAGCCAAGACAGCTCCCTTATGTATCTGTGTCGACAGAAACTTTCTCATCATTCTAACCACATCTACCTCTGTAAGTCATCTGGAAGAACGAGAAGAAGAGGCCAGTGAAGGGGACCTAGAGTGATGGCGTCTCTCTCAAAATGGGGATGGTAGCCAAGAGGGGACAGGGTCCAGAGAGGATGTATATCAGGTCTGGGGGAGCTCTTTTGACTCCAAAAGAACCAGATCTGATGAAGCAGACTTTGTATCTGAAATAGTCGGATCGGAGGATTTCGTTTTTAGATCCGACCATTTTGAGATCTTCCAGGCTGGTTCCTTGGTCAGATCAGAAGAATGAGTGGAGGATCCAAAAAGTTCTGGTAGTCGTTTTCTAGACTCTTTTTGGCCTGCATTGTAGAATTAGCTCCAGCCAGTGACACTGAAAAAGTTACAGGAAGAAGTCCCTTCAAAATTAGTTTATTTTTTTCTATTGACCAAAGCCCTAAAGTTAAAAGATTTACATATTTTGCAACCGGGAGATGTGGGCATCAGACAAAAGGATATTATACCCACATTCTACATTTTTTGAAACCTGAAGGTTTTTCAGCCGTTACTAACAAAGCACAATAAAGCAGAATTTTTATTTTAAACCATCAGAAAAGAAATTACCAACAATGGCAGAAAGAGTATTAAGATACATAGAAACATGTAAGGATAAGGGAGGTTAGCTTAGAATAAATGTAAAGCAATATAAAATAGATAATATATCAGAAAGAGAGAAAGTTATGACACTAAACTTTTATCACTCACTAAATGCTCGAGAGCTGACAGCGACCATGTCCGTTTGCAAAGGTGGCAAATGAGATCGGAGGTATGGAGGGAGACTAGAATATTACGAGTAAGGGAGGAGCTCAAGAGTTTGCATTATCCATGAGCTATAAAAAGCAGCAGAGTCTGATCTAAGGATCGGATCCGAACCTATATGTTGAGGAACAAAAGGAAATTAACATCAGATCTTAGGCTGCTGTCAGAGGAAGGGAAAGTACCCGTGAAATTGGAAGGCGGGTAATCAATAAGCTTGGGTTGAGGTGGCATCCATTAAACTCTATCTGCTGGGACTGCATAAGCTGACTTTTGGTCAAATTGACAGTGATACCTAGATCCTGCATCGGTCAGAACAAAAGGTCCAAATGGTGTAATAAGACACTGTCAATTGTACAGATAAGGAGTCAATCATCAAGGTATGGGAAAACGTGGATCCCTAAAAAAGTGCAGATAACCTGCCACCACTGCCATGACACTTGAAAAAGCCTGGTAATACCGGGCGAAAGCGCTTGGTTTGCATTTCGCTTTTGTCTTTGTTCGTGGAAATAAAACCAACAGAGGTATTCAACTTTATTGTTTGGACATTTATCTTCTGCTTTAAGGGTGATTTACACTCAAAAAACGAAATACTGCATTTTGGTTTTATAATTTTTGGTGTCCTGGATATCCGCATTTGGTGAGATTCTTTGCATCAACATTACACTGTCAGTTGTACAGATAAGGAGTCAATCATCAAGGTATGGGAAAACGTGGATCCCTAAAAAAGCACAGATAACCTGCCACCACTGCCATGATCTTGGTGAACAATCTGGGGGCTGTGGTGAGACCGAATGGCACGGCTCTGAACTGATAATGATTCTCTCCCAGCAGGACATGGAGAACTCTCCTTGAATATTTTTCTGTCTTCACATTATAGTATGTGTCCTTGAGATCTATGAAACACATCCAATCGTCCTTGCTCATAGAGGCAAAACGGACTGAAGTGTGACTGTCCAAAATTTGCCTACTTGGCATACTAATTCAAATGACTCAGGTCCAAAATGGTCCTGACGTCCCCTGTTTTCCTGAGTACTAAAAAGAACCTTCAGTAGACTCCAGACTCTAGCTGATCTTCTGGGACTGGTTGGATGACTCCTTTTTTCTACTAGCTTGGAAACTTCTGCTGCTGCAAGTTCCCAGTGACTGGGTGAAACATCAGGAACTTTCTTCTTTCTGATAGGGGGTAAGGAAAATCGCATAGAATAGCATCTGGAAATTATGTTCAGCACCCAAGTTAGGAGGTTCCATGCTTGTGAATCCAAAGACAAGTGGCCCCTAACTGCCTACAGAGTGCAGCAGTTGGGCAACCCTTCAGGGGAGCTGAAAGGGCTTTTCAGTAAGTCCGCTACAACCCTGGTTATGCAGACTTCTGCCTCTAGGACAATGTCCATTACTGTTACTACCTCCTCTGTCATGAGGTGGTCTGTCTCAGGAGCTTCCTGATAAGAGATCTGTGACTTCCTGAAACACAACTTTTTGGAAGCTCATTGATTACTAGAGTAGGATCTCTGTTGTGGAAAAATGGATGCCTACTGCAGACAGAATTTTACCATTTTGTTGACTCCTGGTCAGTGTTTCTTTTACTCTGGTTCCAAAAGGGGTGGACCCATCAAAAGGGGTATTGATGAAAGAAGTCCTGAAGCTTTTCGCAAAGTTGCAGAGGCACATCCAGATGTGATGGCAGATGGTAATGCCAGTGCCTGCTGCCTCTGTTATGCCATCAGCTGCATTGGAAAGCAGTCAAATGGCCACACTGGAGGTAGATTGTAGGGTGGAAAACTGGCAGTCCACTGTCTTTTGAACATCTGCAGGTAGAACACATGTGAGAGACTTGGAGATCACCAGTCAAATTTCTGTGAAATCTGGTGACATGAGCCAAGTAATTCAGTGCTCTCTGCAAAGGTCACTGAAGCATACGGCCATTTCCCAAAATGGTCCATAACCCTAAATTCACTATTAGTGATGAACTTTCAAACATTTTTCCGACAGTTCCATCTTGGTGGCTGCTAAAACCATCTCACCAACAAGAGGCCCTTACTCCAATATTTCCAATCTGCAGAAGTAGAGAAATCCTATCTGATTTCTTGGGGATTTTCTCCAGCACATCAGGGTCCTTGTCAGCCCATTGAGCCATCAAGTTAATGAGCGGGTCAATGGGTGGTAACACCCAGGACAAAGATGAGCTGGAGCCAAAGGCTTCCAGGATCATGGATTTGTCTGGAGAAGGACTTTCAATGAACCATCACAAACTTTGTCTCATCAATTCCAGGATTTTGATGAAGTGACATCCTCAGAGAGGGATCTGGGGGAGCCTATAACTTCAACCAAATCCATGCCTTCAGTCAAGAACTCTGAGGAAAAGTCTAAGTGCTTCTATTTGTACGTCTATCTTCAATTAACTGTCTGTGAGGGAGGATCAAAGGGCTCAAAATCAGACTGGGAGCTTATGTAGCAGGTTGCCTGTGAAGTTTGTGTAACCAATTGTTCCTGTCTGACAGAAGAATGAGAAGCAGAAATTGATTCCAGTCAGGGTTTAGATGGGGCTGACCTGGATGAAAGCTCCTTTTCCCTTGGCATCAAAAGGACCCATTTGAAAGCCAAGGATGCCACCAGCATCCTCCTATCCTCAGACAGAAAGGAAACCTTGGAACTGATTGGCCTCAATCCTCAGACAGAAAGGAAACCTTGGAAATGATAGGCCTCGACCCTTAGGTGGATCTCCATGTTGAGCTATCCAGTGCCAAAGCACCGAGTGGAAGAGATGGCTCACAAATTTTCAAAGTCAAACCATCCCCCAAAGCTCCGGTGCTGAAACTTTGGCTTCAAACTCCTCCAAATCCAAATAAGTTAGACCCAAAAAAGGAAGAGGAACCAGTTGGAGTCAAAGTCACTTGACTTACCAGCTCCAGCAAGGACAAGCTGGGACAGACCACACCAGAGACCACTGGCACCAAAAAAAGTACCAGTTCCAGAAAAGACACAAAAGGGGTAGATGACCAGTACTTGGTATGTTCCCAGATTATGCTACCAAGAGAACCCTGAGCTATATCTGCGTCTTGAGAAATGTTGCCATCATTCTGTCAATGTCTTGTTCAGTCAAACTTCTCAATGACTGAGATTACAACGCCATCTCCTATTCTGAAGAACTGGAGACTGCAGTCGGGGACTTACCAGATCCGAGGAGAATCCAGACCAAGCAGGAGATGTTCAGTGCCGAAAGACTGTTAACTCCAAAAGTCTTGGTAACTTGAGATCTGAAACTGAAACACCAAAAGACTGTCAACTCCAAAAGTATTGGTAACTTGAGATCTGAACCCGAAACAAATGTCTAATCTGGAGACCTCTTGCAGGACATCTCAGAGTCCAATTTACCCTTTTCTTTTGACTTTTCTTTGTTCTTGTCTTGTTTGGTCTTCTCCAACTCCTTACCTTTGTCTTTAAAAGGTTTGGATTTCTTGTCTTTGGTCTGAGGGGAAATCACAGACCAGGAAGAGGAAGGAACTGACAGGCCCTGTATGGGGAAGGAAGAGTCCCTTCACTATTAGTTTCTCCCTTCTAGTTTGCAAAGCATGGGCAATAAATGAAGAGCAAGCCTGACACAAAGTGTCTAGGCAAGCAATGCCTAAACAATGCACACAAAGGGAGTGTGGGACTTCAGATGGCACCTTCTGCCCAAATTCTGTAAACTTTTTAAAGCCGTGACCATCAGCCATAGAGAATAAACAATCACACACACACACACACACACACACGCACACACACACACATACACACATGTTAAAAAATTAGAAGTTATGTACCTACCATAACGTTCCATGTTAGTTGTCTTCTCTCGCCTTCTTTCTTGCTGGATGGGTTCGGAGCCGATCCTCGGCTCCAACTCGGCACTTGCTTTAGCTTGAGAACTCCTTTTACCAGCTCGAGGCAACCCTATATCCCATGATGCAAGGCGGAACTACCTCAGATCTCGTTTGGTAGCTAACCTACCCTGCTAAGGACTAACCTAACATAATTAGGAAAACAAGTTCATAATAAGAGTCCTCATATGAAGGCTCAGGAGGAAAACAACCTGATAGGAACTCTTCAAGATCTGTCCAGGCCAGGGGGAAGGAGGGAGGGACGCAAGAAAGAAGGCGAGAAGACAACTAACATGGAACGTTATGGTAGGTACATAACTTCTAAATGTTAAGTTGTCAATCTCGCCTTCATTCTTGCTGGATGGGACCGCGTCCTAGCACCTGTATCCCGGTAGCTCAATGGAACAGACTCTTGAGAACTGTGGAACCAAAACTGGCCCTGTCTCTGGAGGCCAAGTCTAACTTGTAATGAGAGACAAAGGTATGAGGCGTGGCCCAAGTAGCTGCTGCACAAATGGTATCAATGGGTAGTCTATCCTGAAAGGCTGCAGAAGTGGATAGACTCCTGGTTGAGTGTGCTTTTGGTTTAGAAGATAGCTGCTTGCCTCTGAGAGAGTACACATAGGAAATGGTGGAAGTCAACCATCTGGATAAGGTCACTTTAGAAACTGGAAGACCTATCCTGTTTTCTGCATAGGAGACAAATAATTGGTCCGATTTCCTGAGTTGTTTAGTTCTATGCAAATAGTACCTGAGCTGACGATGGACATCCAAAAAATGAAGCTTCTGTTCAGCTCTGTCGGAATAGTTTGGGAAAAAGACTGGTAGATCTATAGATTGGTTAATATTGGTTTGAGACACAACTTTGGGGAGAAAGGACGGGTTCGTTCTTAAGGATACCCTGTCCTTATGAAACACCAAGTAAGGGGAACGAATGCAGAGAGCTTGAATCTCGGAAACCCTTCTTGCTGAAGTGACAGCCAGTAAGAATATAGTTTTCCAGGTCAATAACTTCAAAGAACATGAAGCAGACGGTTCGAAGGGAGGTAGCATCAAGGATGCCAACATTAAGTTTAGATCCCATTGCGGAAGAGGATGCTTTATAGGCGGCTTTAGGAGAAAAACTCCTCTCAGAAAGGCCTTGCATAATCTATGAGACATAATGTTATTGTCATGCAAGCCAACATGATACTTGGAAATAGCAGCCAGTTGAACTTTAACTGTAGATGAAGAGGATCCTGAATGAAAAACCTCAGCCAGGAAATCTAAAACAGAATGTACAGGAGCAGTAAAGGGATCAATATTCCTGGAATTTGCCCAAATAGAAAAACGTCGCCACTTGCTAGCATAAACAGTCCTAGTGGACGACTTTAAAGAAGACACTAAGATGTCTCTGACTGGGTCAGAGATCATCGGAAGCCTGGCTAGGGAAGGAAGTGGAGCAACCAAGCAGTGAGGTTGAGAGAATGAATGGCCCGGTGCTGCTGACCCGACTGGTGGATCAAGAGATCCGGAACTGGGTCCAGATGCCAGGGCTGCACCAGAAGGTGACGATGCAGAGACGGAAACCAAATTTGTCGAGGCCAATAAGGGGCAATGAGAATCAACTTGGCTCTCAAAACGGTGGCTTTCTGAATGACTTGTGGAATCAAGGGAAAAGGAGGAAAAGCGTACAGAAGTCCCCGGGGCCAATACTGGGTTAGAGAGTCTCTCAGGGGTTGGCCTGGAAGGGGAAAGAGGGTGAAAAAATCGGGGCACTTGTTGTTTTGAGGAGTAGCAAAAAGATCGCAACAAGGAGTGCCCCACTTCAGAAAAATCTGATCCACTACAGATTGATTGAGAGACCACTCGTGAGGCATCAGAATGGATCTGCTCAGCCTGTCCGCCAAGAGGTTGGACCTGCCGGGGATGTGCGTTGCTATCAGAAACCGATGAGAGGAGATTGCCCATTGCCAAAGTCTGAGAGCTTCGACACAACGGATAGGACCTGGTCCGCCCTGCTTGTTGATGTACCAAACCACGGACATGTTGTCCGTTTGTACTGCAATAGTCCCCGTGGGAAGAAAGTCATTGAGGGCCTGCAACGTTAAAAGCACCGCTCTCATCTCCAGGACATTTATGTGCAGATGGCATTCTATGGGTTGCCACGTCCCGTGGACCATCCTGCCCTGATAATGCCCCCCCCACCCGATCAGAGAGGCATCCGTAGTGACTGTGGCAACTGGAGGAGGGGGAACAAAGGGTCGGCCCTGATGAAGAAGAGGGGAAGATATCCACCAATTCAGATGAGTTCTGCACGACTGTGTGACTAAGATTTCGTGCCTCATCGGGAGACTGTGGTATGACCACTGAGTGAATAGCATCCACTGCAGAAGACGCATGTGGAAGCGAGCCAGTGGTAGAAGAACAATGGCCGCAGCCATAAGACCTAGAACCTTCAGTATAAATCTGGCTTTGACCTTGCTGCTCTGCAATAGAATCCGAACTAATTTTTGGATGTCCAGAATTCTTTGATCTGTTAGTCTGGCTAACATTTTGACGGTGTTTAATTCTGCGCCTATAAAGGTGATAGATTGGCAAGGCCGCAGAGAAGATTTTTCGAAATTTACTGAAATTCCCAAACTCCTGCAAAGCTGCAGAGTGTAGTCTCTGGTCTGAAGAAGCTGACACCTGGTGGTGGCGGAGAGGAGCCAGTCATCCAAATAAGGAAACACCTGGAATCCTTGACGTCTCAGATGAGCTGTGACCACTGCCATGCATTTGGTGAACACTCTGGGGGCTGAAGTGAGGCCAAAGGGCAGGGCTCTGAATTGGTAATGATTGGTCCCTAGCCGAAAGCGGAGAAACCTTCTGGAGCGCCTGTGAATCTTTGTGTGATAGTACGCGTCCTGAAGGTCTATAGAGCACATCCAGTTGTCCTTGCCCAGAAAGGGCAGAATGGACTGAAGCGTGACCATCCGGAATCTTGCCTTCTTGACAAATCTGTTTAGACTGCTCAGGTCTAATATTGGTCTCCAATCTCCCGTCCTTTGGGGACCAAAAGAATCTCGAGTAGACGCCGGATCCTACCTGGTCTGCCGGCACAGTCTGGACGGCTCTTTTTCCTAGGAGCTTTGAAACCTCCTGTTCTGCCAAATCCCTTTGACCGGGTGAGATGTCTGGAAGGGATTGTTGAGGTACGGGATACCTTCAAGGGGATTTTGTAACCCTCGGATATGATCGACTGTACCCACATATCTTGTGAGAGGGAATGCCAGGCTACTGGGTACAGCGAAATCCTTCCCCCGTCTGCCTCCAAGGGTGGACAGTCGGGCAACACCTCAGGGATGCTGAAAGGGCTTCTCAGGAAGAGACTCCCTGTTGCCCTGGTTCTGAGGACCCCCCCTGCCCCTAGGGCGGCATCTATTATTGTTACCCCCTCTGCCTCTGGGGGTAAACTGACCATGTGTGTCCGGTGTAGCACCTTGGGCTTTATGGAACCAAGATCTTCCCTCCCTTCTGACCCTTGGGATATGGTCTAGAAGGGTGGAAAAATGGACTCCAACGGCAGAAAGAGTTTTACCGTCCTGCTCACACCTGGTCAAGGTATCCTTCACCTGAGGTCCGAACAAAGCCGAACCATCAAAGGGGGTATTAGTGAAGGACGCCTTAAAGGGGTCCGCAAAATTACAAAGCCGCATCCAGGCTTGGCGTCTAAGAGCAACTCCTGTACCTGCGGCCCTGCTCGCTCCATCGGCCGCATAGGATATGAGCCGCATGGAGGAGTTGGATAAGGAATTCAGGATTGCTAGCTGTGAGGCAATCTTTTCTTGAGCCCCAGCAGCAGAAGGATCCTGGACCACTTCACCCAGTTCCTTGAGAATAGGGTGGGCTGTAAACACACTACACACTATGAAAGTGGAAACAAGGGGGAAATAAATCCCTAACTAAGCTTTTTTGACAAAAAATTACTTACCTCAGCTGGCAAAGGAGACCTCTTCGCTAAGCGGCAAACGAGATCTGGGGTAGTTCCGCCTTGCATCATGGGATATAGGGTTGCCTCGAGCTGGTAAAAGGAGTTCTCAAGCTAAAGCAAGTGCAGAGTCGGAGCCGAGGATCGGCTCCGAAACCCATCCAGCAAGAATGAAGGCGAGATTGACAACTTAACATTGGCTAACTCCTAGCCCTAGCACTAATGTGACAAAATACCTATACAAGTAACTAGCCTAATATTAACACTATTAATAAAATATTGCACACTTAACAACAATTACCTTAATCTGAATGAAGAAAAACGAATTGTAACATTATGATCTATAATATCTAACAATTCTAAGTAAATAACCTAAGCTAAAGCCTACTCTAATATTAACAATACTTATAATAAAAAAGAAACTAAAGAGAGAAAACTCTCTCAGTAAAGGTAAAGCAGTAAAAAGCCTTCCAAAAAGGATACAGGATGACAGCCTTCAATAGTGCAACCAAACACAGGTGGAAAACGAGATCTGAGGTAACTGGAGATCAGGGAATTATAGGAAGGGCAGAAGTCAGAGCCCTGAAACCTTAGGAAGGGCAGACGTCAGAGCCCTGAAACCTTAGGTAGGGCAGAAGTCAGAGCCCTGAAATCAAGGAACTTCAGAACTGGTGCAGAGGTTGGATCCAATCAGATCCAACAACCCATAGTTGAATCAGATGAAGAGAGGCAACACTAGATCAAACAACAGTCGCTTAGCACACAGTAAAGGGTATACTACAAGTGCTCACATGCTAGTAGCTTGCAACAAACTTGCTTGCTGCCATTTACTCTAACTGGCAAGTGCTTTAACTCCCACTAGCCTAATCCTAGTTAATTATCTAGCCTTCCAAACCTGAAACTACCACCTGGTCCCTAACTCTAACCATAGCACACCCCTCCATAATCTTAAGTCCCAGATTGCTCCCTAAATCTAAAACTCCACTTCACCTCTCTGAAGCTTAAATTCCCAATCACATCCTAACCATAAAACTCCCCTCCCATTCTCTAAACCTTCCCATTCACTAACCCTAAACTTCCCTCATGCTCCACAAACCTAAAGTTTCCCCTTCCTAAACCTAAATTCCCCTCAAATTCACCGCTTGAAACCCTAACCAACACTCTCCCCCACCCATTCCCCACAGCAGCAGCTCCACTATCTCCGCATGGCTACTGTATCTCACCAGAACATGTAACTGAATCTGAGTGCAAGAAATATGGCATAGTAGACACACAAGTCCCTAGCTGGAAGACAATGGCCTTCAAGTGCCTGGGACTCGCATGCTTGTAGCAGACCACACAGTAAATACAAACACAAGTTCATTTGACTTTTGAATATAATTTACAGAAGCAAGTGAAGTTAAAAACTACATAAAAAGAAGTTATGTCTTACCATAACGTTCCATCTGTGTTGTAGATCTTCATTCATTCATTACTGTTAGGACTTACGACGGTTCTGTCATCAGAGCCGACACGGCCGTTTAAAAGCTCGTGCCAGCCAAAAACTCTCGGCTAAATCCTACCCACAATGTCCCTCTCATAGTCTCTTCAGATCGAGTTTGCCCGCCCTTACACTATAAAAAGGTTAATAATAATAACAGAAGGAGGCTCTGTCTGAGCAGGTACCCTAAGTAATAAGGTAATCCAAAGTCCACCAGGAGTCTCGGCAGGGGGAAGGAGGGTGGGAAGTAATGAATGAATGAAGGTCTACAACACAGATGGAACGTTATGGTAAGACATAACTTCTTTATCTGATGTTGAAAATCTTCATTCATTCCTTACTGTTAGGACAGAGTCCCCAGCTATTTCTAGTCCTGGGTGGCCCTAAGGAAGGATATTCCTGAGCACCATAGAACCAAAGGATGCTCTTCTACTGAAGGCCAAATCCAATTTGTAATGAGTGATAAAGGTATATGGACTTGCTCACATGGCTGCTGCACAGATATTGTCCATAGAGGCTCTGGAATGAAAAGCCACTGAGGTTGCTTTAGAGCTAGTTGAAAGAGCCTTTACTTTAGAAGGCAAGAACATTTTGTTTTGTTGGTAGATGAAAGTAATGGCGTTTCTGAGCCAACAAGATAAGGTCATTTTGGAAACAGGCTTACCCAGCCTGGGTCCCGCAAATGCTACAAACAATTGATCCGTCTTCCTAAGAAATTTTGTCCTGTTCAAGTAAAAACAAAGTTGCTTATGAACATCAAGGGTATGTAGAAGGTACTTCCCTTTATTTGAATGATGGGGAAAGAAAACGGGTAGGTCAATAGATTGGTTGATGGAAAAAACAAAAATAACCTTGGGCAAAAAGGAGGGATTAGTACGGAGGGAAACTCTATCCTTGTGGAAATCAAATACGGTCTCTTGACACTCAGGGCCTGCAACTCAGAAACTCTTCTTGCTAAGGTAAGGGCTACTAGGAGCAGGGTTTTCCAGGACAAAAATTTCATATTGCATGAATCCAAAGGCTCGAAAGGAGGACTTGTTAACGACTGAAGCACCAGCGTCAAGTCCCAAGGTTCTGTAGGGGGCTTGACAGGAGGTTTAATACGCAATAATCCTTTCATGAAGGTTTTGCACAGTCGGTGTGACATGACTGATGAACTGTCGATTCCATTGTAAAAATCTGCGACAGCTGCTAGATGCATTGTAATCGTCGATGCTGAAGCTCCAGCATGTAACAGGGTAGTGAGATATTCTAGGATCTTTTTAACAGGCATAGAGAAAGGATCCATGTTTTGTTCTTTGGCCCATATAGAGAACCTAGTCCACTTGCTGAAATAAATTCTTCTGGTGGATGGTTTGTGCTAAGTCAGGAGGATCTCGCGAACAGGGGATGAAATATCAGGTAGCCTGGCCATCATCAGAAGTGGAGAAACCAAGCTGTGAGCTTGAGACTGTGGAGATTGGGGTGAATCAATCCCTGAGGGTGAGTCAGAAGTTCTTGAGATTGATCCACGATCCATGGGCTGTGGATCAGGTGAAGCAATAGGAAAGGGAACCAGACTTGATGAGGCCAATAAGGGGCAATGAGGATCACTTTGCTTCTCAAACTTTGAGCTTTCTGTAGAAATTTTGGGATGAGGGGAAATGGGGGGAAAGGTGTACAGCGGACCCGGGGGCCAATCATGCATCAGAGGATCCCTCTGTGACTCCCCTAGGAAGGAATCAGGGCAAAGTAGCATCTGCATTTGTTGTTTAGGGGTGAAGCAAACAGGTCGCATCAAGGCCTGCACCAGTGACAGAAGATTTCAGCCTGTATAATCGGGTTGAGGGACCACTCGTGAGGCATCGATATGTCCCTGCTCAGATTGTCCGCAATGAGATTGGAGGTCCCAGGAATGAGCATTGCTATGAGAAAGCAGTTGGAATCCATCGCCCAATGCCATATTCTCATGGCTTCCTGACACAGGGGGTAAGATCTGGTTCCGCCTTGTTTGTTGATGCACCAGACGACTGACATGTTGTCCGACTGAATTGCAATGGTCCTGGAAGAAAGGGATGTGTGGAACGCTTGCAACGCTAAGAGAACTGACCTAAATTCCTAGACATTTATGTGCAAATTGGCCTCTATGGGGGACGAAGTGCCTTGGACCGTCCTTCCCTGGAAATGCCCACCCCACCCTAACAGGGAAGCGTCCGTGGTCACCGTGGCCCTGGGCTGGGGGAGACAGAACAGTCGACACCAAAGACTTGTTTTTGCCTTCATCCATCATAGCATGTCTCTCTTGCAAAGGTTTGTAAGACATATCATGTGGTTGAGTGGGTGGGTTAAGATCGACCATTGTGATGAAAGGAGCCACTGTAATACTCTCATGTGCAACCTCGCCAGGGGTACTAGGGTAATGGTTGCTGCCACAGAGCCTAATAGTTGTAGTACAAGGCATGCTGGTACAAAAGTCTGTGGGAGTAAGACTTAAATCTGGTTTCTTATTTTTGAAAGCCTGTGAGGAGGAAGGGAAGCTTGGTAGGACGTTGTATTGAAGATCACTCCAATGAATTCCAGTCTTCTTGTTTAGAACATTTTGGATTTCTCCATATTGATTGTGATACCTAGGCGAAGAGCAAGGCCTTGAGTGTAAGGGAGACTGAGAATGAGAAGGTTCCTGGTCGTGGCGGTGAGGAGCCAATCGTCTAGATATGGAAATTCCTGGAATCCTTGCAGTCGGAAATGAGCTACC
The DNA here is from genome assembly GCF_019279795.1 of Protopterus annectens. Taxonomy (NCBI): domain Eukaryota; kingdom Metazoa; phylum Chordata; order Ceratodontiformes; family Protopteridae; genus Protopterus; species Protopterus annectens. The sequence continues at coordinate 363,407,877 of NC_056738.1, forward strand.
ACGACTGCCATACATTTGGTAAACACTCTGGGGGTTTTCGAGAGACCAAAGTGCAGTACCCTGAACTGGTAGTGATGGCCTCCCAGCCAGAAGTTAAGAAATCTCCGGGAGCGTTTGTCCATCTTTATGTGGTAATATGCATCCTGAAGGTCCATAGAGCACATCCAGTTGTCCTTTCCCAGAAAGGGGAGAATGGAATGCACTGTGACCATCCAAAATTTTTGAGGTTTAGTGAATTTGTTTAGTATGCTGAGATCCAGTATCGGTCTCCAGTCCCCTGTCTTTTTTTGCACTAAAAAGTACCGAGAGTAAAACCCGATCCTATTTGGTCTGATGGGACTGGTAAGATGACTCTTTTTCTTAGCAGCTTTTCAATTTCCAAGACTGCAGCATCCCTCTAACTGGGTGAAACGTTGGGGATTCGTTTGACAGGTCTGGGACTGAGATCGAATAGGATATGATAGCTTATAGATATTAATCTCTGCACCCATGAATCAGTTGTTATGAGTTGCCAGGCTTGTTGGTGCAGAGAAAATTGTCCCCCGACTGCTTCCAGAGGAAAACAATCGGGCCGCTGCTCAGGAGTGCTGGAAGGGTCTGCCCGAGAACAAGTCCAGGGCGCCTTGGTTGCACGAACCACCTCTGCCCCGAAAGGGACCTCTTCCAGATGAGTTGCCCCCTCTGCCCAGGGGAGAATGCTTGTCACGAGTGTCATGGAAAGATCCCTGGGACTTCTTGAACCACAGTTTTCCTCCCCTCTGATTCCTGGAGTAGGATCTCTTGGGAGGTGGAAAAATGTATGCCCATGGCAGATAAGGTCCTTCTGTCTTTCTCACTGCGTGATAGTGTGTCTCTTACTTTTGGGCTAAAGAAGGAAGATTCGTCAACAGGCAAGTTGACAAAGGAAGATTTAAAAGGGTCCTCAAAGTCACACAAATGCATCCAAGCATGCTGTCTCATGACAATGCCTGATACGGCTGCTCGAGCTGCTCCCTCGTTGGAGTAAGAAATCAAGCACATCGAGGAGTTCGAGATGGATTCCAGGGTAGCTAGTTGCGAGGCAAATGTATCACGTACCTGCTCAGGCAGTACCCCTGCCAAAGAGGAAGACATTTCTGAAATTAGGTCTCTGGAGGTGAGTAAAGTGTGCCAGGTAATTCAGCAACCAAATGGCAAAGGTTGCTGAAGCAAAGGTCCACTTCCCCAGTCTGTCCATACCCAGAGACTCCCTGTTCGGGGGGTGAACAGTGGAACTATCTTCTGCCAGTTCTCTCTTAGTGGCTGCCGTGATAACCATGGAATCTATTACCAGCTGCTTGGACCAGTTGGGTTGGTCTTCAGGTGTGGACAAAATTTTATCAGACCTCTGGGGGACTAGTTCTATGTTGTCTGGGGCCTACCAGGCACGCTATACAATAAGCTTAATGAGCTCATCTGCAGGTGGGGTTACCCAGGAAGTAGATGGTCAGGCAAGGAAAGCCTGCAAAAACACCGATTCCTCTGAAGAAGGGTTGGAGGATTTCCAATCTCCCCACGGTCTGAGGATCTCGAGTATGTCTCCAAAATACGTCTTCCAGGAGACCGTGGGGACCCATCTCCCTCATTGTAATCAGTGTCTTCGGTGATGGATTCCTCAAGAGAATCGAGATGCTTCCTCTTGCAAAGTTTCTTCCCAGGTGGCTCCCCAGTGGGGCCTTCTGAGGAGGACTCCAGAGAAAAGGTTCCCTTCGAGGGGAGGTCTTGCGGCCCCCATGCCCAAGATCCCAGAGTAGGAGGTTGGGACAGCTACATGCTAGAGGGAGGTTCTGGCTCCGATGTCAATGGTGCCAACTGAGAGCCTGTAGAAGCAAGGACCCTCTCCATCACTTGGAAAGCAGGCCTACCTGAAGAGGGATGGGAGCCCGGAACCAAGAAGGGTCACCTCAGAACCGGGGTCACACCCCACCCTGACGAGCCCAGCTCTAGGCGAGAAGCACCGAGAGGACTGGTAGCTGCCAGAGCCAGAACTGTAGATGGCGCCATAGAAAAAATCGGAGCCCAACTAGGAGTCAATCACTGCTCCGATGGTTCGCCAGTTCCAAAGGAGCCATGGCACCAAGAGTAATCTGAACCAACAGGGAAACCTCCACTGTTGGCACCGAGACAGAGTGCACCGGAATGGACATCAGTACCTAAATCTCCGAAATCTGGGAGGAGGATAAACAGGTGAATATCCCGGAAGAGCTTCCATTCCAATAGGGAGGGAAGACCTAGCTGGGGTCAGTAAGCCTCTAGCTGCCAAAAGTTGGTCCATAACCCTCAACCCTCATTACATCCTGTTCCGAGAGACTCCTGGTGGATCTGATGGACGCTGCCAATGGAGATTCAGGTCTTTCGATAAAAGGGCTAAATTGCTGCACCAAAAAAGGATCATAAGATGGTGAATACCTTGTCCTGGCAAGGTGCTCAATCTTTGGGACCGCAGATGTCTTCATAGGTGGAGTCGAGTAAGACATCGGTACCATGGCAGAGGATGGCACCAATGCTGGTACGGGAGTAGTAGCCTGTGATAAGATCAAGGTCAGCACCAAGGGAGAAGGCAGAGACGCTGGTGCCGAAGTAGTCTGGTGTTGACTCGGTTCCGAAGAGGACAGAGATGTTGGTACCAAGTGACTCCATTTTTCTTTATGTTTTTCCTTATGTTTCTTAATATCCTTAGGATTAGGAGGTGGTGAGACCTCCATTCCAGAACGAGCCTCCGAGAAGGGTGTTTTCAACATACCCTTCAAGATGAGTTTGTTCTTGCGTTCAGCTAACTTACGGTTGCTGAAGCCAGAACAGATATCACAAGACACATTAATATGGTCAATGCCCAAACAATAAACCCAGTGGGCATGACCATCTGAGTGGGGCATCTTACGCCCGCACTAAAACCCAATTTAGTTTTATTGGACATCATGAAAAACACACAAAAAACGAAATTACCAAATCACCACTCAAAAAAACAACAGTAGAGTTATAGTATGTAGAAGAGGATTTTTTTTTTTTAGCAAACAGATGGAAAGAAGAGTACCAACAATGGTACTAAGAAATACCACAAGTGGTAAAGGAAATGGCATACCAAAGGTAGGAGAGAGGGACAGTACCAACGATGGTATGAAAGGAACTACTGAAGGTAGAGGGTAGGTTTTTGGTAAGAAACTATAAGGAAGTAAAGACGAGGAGAAAGGCTTAAGAGAAAAAACTAACTTAAAGGTAATTATTTAGGTAAACCACAAAAAATATTCACACTTAGCTTATGAGAAAGGCTTGACACGTCTGACGAGGAGTGTGGCAAGCGAGATCTGGAGAGACTATGAGAGGGGCATTGTGGGTAGGACTTAGCTGAGAGTTTTTGGCTGGCGTGAGCTTGGTAACAGCCGTGTCCGTTCTGAGGACGGAACCGAAGTCCTAACAGTAAGAAATGAATGAAGATTTACAACATCAGATTAATTTATAATCAGAAAGCTCACTTTAAATAATCAAATATTAATTACACACAAGAAGCAATAAAAAGTAATTTGTGCATGATCTTTGGAAAAAAGACAAATACATTTATGGACAGAATCTAAATGTGCATGCTTTAGAAGAGTACAGGCTAATGTTACTCCTTTTGAAAATGCCCTTTTGATAAATATTCAACATACTATATCTAACTTTTAATTTAAAATAAATGTGTTTACTGTAACCTCTGTGTACTGTTCCAGTCTGTTTTCAGTGCTATTATGCAAATTATTCTTCACACTGAAAAGTTTTGCAACTTACTGCTTTTGATATGACCAGTGTTTGTATTTTCTTCTTCACTAATGAATACAAACTATACGTTATCTTTATGTTTCCCTTATGGCCTAGGTCATATCCGAAAAGGTTCTTGTAACAGATCACTTACCCAATGAATACATGATAAATAGACAAAAAAAACAAAACAAACATATAGACAAACACATAAATAACAGTAATTCAGAAAGGAATGCAGTA
>NC_056738.1:363424372-363466872 GCF_019279795.1 Protopterus annectens
TGGCATCAGTATAGGAACTGGTGCTGATGGGGAACGGGACCAGCAACGTGTTAGCCAATGCCAGTTTTGAAATACTGTGATACCAGCAAAGGCACCGACTGTTTGTAGAAGTCGAGTAGGAAAAGAAAGCAATAAATGAATGCCTGTGCCCAGGAACAGAAGCATGGAGTGGGGTACCAGATCACTGGCCCTCGCACTCAGCATGGACTCCACTAGCTAACCTGTTATAACTGATGACAGGGATGACAAGACAGATGAAAGATTGGGGTGCAGTGGACCAAGAGGCCTTTGGTATGACAAGGGAAGTACTGCATTAGAAGATTCCATCATTACTGTTGCTAGAATTTCAAGAGGTTCTGTCAGTAATTCTAATAAAAGATTTAGACATAGTTTTCACAGGAACTGAAGAGACCTGGGAAGAAAAAGAGGAGGAAGGAAAAGGAGAAGGAAGAGGAGGAAATACTATCTTATTCATACTGGAATGGAAAGAGGATAGAACTCCTAGTTCGTTATAAGAGTGGGGTTTAGATGAGGTTTGCAAAAACAGATGGCACATCAGCACCCTGACAAGGATTGCTCTATTAAAAAAACTTTAGCAACTGTTTCTTATTTTTGAGTGTCACCCTTTTAAATTCCTTGCAAAGGAAACTCCCTGTACAGAAGACACAAATATTATAAGCAGAAAGTGTGCATTCTGCCTGGATGAATCTTCCTGTCACAAGCACACTGGTGAAAAGATGTTCTGACATAAAGTGATAAGGTAAGGCATTAACCCAGAAGGAAGGAAGGGAGGAATGCCTGACAGAAATGAAATTAAATATGTTAGAAAACATGCAAAAAGAAACTGGAAGACGAAATGAAGAAATAAAAAACACACACACAGTGATAAAAAAAAAAAAAAAGATACACATACTCCATCGATAAATGCAGCCTAGTTATGGTAAGTAAATAACTTTTAAACCTGATGTTGTCCTTTTCATTCTTCCTCAACAAATGGGACAGTCCCCACCTACGCTAATCTTTGGTGGCCCTTATGAAAGGATATTCCAGAGAACCGCTGAGCCAAAGTAGCTCTGCTTCTAGATATTAGGTCCAATTTGTAATGAGTAACAAAGGTATAACCACTGAAAAACACAGCTGCTGTGCAAATTTCAACAGAATTCTTGGCCAAAAGGCAGATGAAGTGGCCATTGATCTAGTTGAGTAGGCTTTAGGCAGTCTTGGTAGGGAAATGCTTTGTTGAGAATAGAGCCAAAAAATGCAATCAGTTATCCATTTAACCAATGCCACTTTAGAAACTGGATAACCCAGTTGATCTGATGAAATAGTTACAAAATAGCTGATCTGATTTTCTAATTTTGTTTAGTTCTGTCTAAATAAAACCGTAATTGCCTGTGCATATCCAGAAGATGTAGCATGCAATCTCCTTTGTTGGAAAAATTTGGAATGAAAACTGGCAAATGAATGGTTTAGTTAATGCTAGATTCAAAGGCCACTGGTAAAAAGGAAAGGTTTGTTCGTAAAGTCTTTATGGAAAATAATGTAAGGAGTCTTTGATGAAAGAGTCTGGAGTTCAGAAATTCTTTTTGAAGTGTGCTACTAAAACGGCTGATGTGAAGTTGTTCAATCTCGCCGTTCATTCTTACACATGGGTTCGGAGACGATCCATTGGCTCCGAGTCGGCCGCTTTACAAGCTGAAGATCTCAGAGTAGCTCGAGACCAGGTCCATATCCCATGGTGCTCTCTGTCCTACCTCAGCTCTAGTTTGCCGCTGCAACAGATTGGAGGTTGTCTGGAGAGCTCGGGCCAGCTTTTTTATATTTATCTTCCTTTTGGCATATATTCTGCTGATAGTTACTATAATATAAGAAAACTTTATTTTTGTACTGCTTTTGGGCTGCTTAGCCTTAAAATTCTTTATTTAGAGTTGACGAGTTTCGTTTTTTTTTTCAGAGCGGTTGCTCTTAGGCCTTTGGCCTTCTTTAGTTAATCCCTATCCCTTTTATACTACAATAGCGTGATTGTTATATTAATAGTGTGTTTTAGTGCTATTAGAGTGTTTAGTGTTATTGATAGACAGTGTGCTTAATTTAGATATATTGTATATATATATATATATATATATATATATATATATATATATATATATATATATACTCTTATTGGATTATTATTAGTTGTTCAGAGATCTGACAACTCAGAACTGTTCTGGAAATTAGACTTGCAGTAAACTTTTTTCTTCCATAGTGTTACCAGGAGGACTGCTGTTGTTTATGATATCTGACCATAAAGAAAAGCAGAAATCTGGTTTCAAAAAGTGTCCAAAATGCGGCCAGAATATGTCCATTACGGACGCCCATGTGAATTGTGTTTTTTGTTTGGGGCCTGTTCACCTCCAGGAGGATTGCCCTATCTGCCATTCCTTCAGTAGTAGGGTTTTACTGGAGAAGCAAAGGAAGCTGGTAGATAGAGGCTTATTGAAGCTAGATTTCTAGGAGTCCTTGGACAAGGCTGACCAGGCCTCCAAGTCTTCTTCGAAGGGGTCAAAGTCTTCTAAGGTGTCTTCAGAGCCCAAGTCATCAGCTCCAAGCCCTACTGTTAAGGTGCGGTCGCCAGCTCCACAGTCTTCGGAGGCGTGCACCGAGCAAGTGTTTCAGAGCCGGTCCATGGTCTTGGAGCCGGTCTCTGAAACCTTGAGGTCACCTATCCTTCTGTCAGTGGTGACTTCAGTTCCTTCGACTCGTTCTTCGAGGACCCTCTCTGATGTGGATGTGGACCGGGTGATGCAGAGGCTCCTCGAAAACCCGGCACTTGCTAAATTGTTATCGGCCTTGACCCAACCAGCCTCAGGGCCTACGACCATTCCAACTGCTGTGACTACTCCTCCTCCGAGCCGAGCAGGGCCGTCGGAGCCGGGGGAGGAGGATCTGATGACTGTGGAGTCGTCGGAGCAGAGGGCTGTTCCAGTGCCCTCGGCTCCATCAACCCTGACTTCGTCAGTTCCATTGCAAGAGTCTGGGAGCGGACACTCTCTCGTCAGTTCCGGTGGGGAGAGTCAAACCGATGCGTCGGTTCCAACTCTTCCTCTCGGGGTTTCGGCGCGGATGAGCTCAGCTCCGTCCTCTGGTTCGGAGCCCACTGTCTTGGTGCCGGGAAAGTTGACATCTTCTTCGGAACCAGCGGCTTCTCTGGTTAGGAGCAGTGGTGCCTTTGATGCTATGAGGAGGGTTATGACATCCAAGACACACACGTCATCAGGTCCCTCTTCCTCCTCCCCTAAAGTGCCGCTTTCTTCCTCTACATCGCAGGTCCCTGTGAAGTGTCGAGACCCAGAGCATCAGATAACCCCATCGGGTGACCTTTGCTCTACTGAGACCTCACAAGAAGCCCCCGCTGATGAGGTTACCAGGAAGAGACTTTGTCAGAGGAGGCATTTAGATTCCCCGCAGGAATCTTTGACATCAGACAGCGACAGAGTAATCGGAAGGGTCCCCCACATTCCCCCTCAGAGTACATCTCCTTTGCTGATATCCTGGAAGTCCTGAAGCTGAAGGGTGACTGGCACTTCGTTAGCCCTATAGCCCTACTGAGGATGAGTCTGTGCTCCTGAAGGCCTTTGGGTTTCAACCTACCACCTCCTGGGTGACTCCGCCTTTCGACGAACTAATGGAATTGGTTGCTCGAAGGGCATGGGAGTCTCCTTATTCTATGGAACCGGTCCCTCGGAGGCCCAGCAAGTTTATTACCGCCCCCCAAGACAAGATGTTCCTCACTAAGGGAGTCCCGGTTGATGGCATGGTGATGGCCACCAAAAAAGAGATGTCAGAAACCTCTTCTACTATCTATCTTCCTAATAGGGATTCCAGGACAATGGACAGATACGGGAAACACATCTTTAGTTCTGTGAATTTTGCTATGCGATCGCTTAACTATTTGACTAATTTTACCCATCTCCAAAGAGATCTCCTAAAAGAGCTGCAGGGTAATACAGATAAAGCTGTCTCTTAGAAGGTGACAGCCGAACTTAATACCCTTAACTCCATAGTGAACTCGTCCATGCGGCTCATTTCCTATACCGTCAATGGTTCGAGTCGGGCAGCGGATTCTGCGATAGCTCTGCGGAGACAGTCCTGGATGCACTTATGCTCCTTTGCGGAAGCCTTCAAGTCTTCCTTTGTCAACACCCCATTCAATGGCTCTTCTCTTTTTGGGCCCAAAGTCAAGAAGACTCTCACTAGGTGTGAACAACAGGGAAAAATATCTGCCGTAGGAGTCCGTTTTTCCACCCCTACTAGACCATACCCCAAAGGGCAGAAAGGTGGAAAATGTGGTTACGAAAGTCCCAAGGAGCTTTCCAGAACACACACAGTGAACCCCCCTCCAGGAGCATAGGAGGGGGTAATAACAAAAGACGCCACCCCGGCAGCAGAGGGGGTCCGCAGAACCAGGGTGACAGGGTCCGCAGAACCAGGGCAACAGGGATCAGTTCCTTGGTAAGCCCTATCAGCGCTCCTGAAAGGAGGCCCGACTGTCCTACTCTGGAGGCGGTTGGGGGTCGCTTGGCTTTGTATCCGGATGCCTGGCTAGGAATTACAACAGATTCTTGGGTACAAAGCATCGTTACCAGAGGTTACATCATTCCCTTTTTAGAAAACCCACCTGTTGGGAAAAAAATCCCAGACGTTCCAGCCAGTCTCAGGGATCAAGCAGCCATAGAAATCCAGAGGCTGCAAGAAAAAAAAAAAAAAGAGTTATCCAGCCAGTCCCAGCAGACCAGATAGGATCTGGAACTTACTCCAGATTCTTTTTAGTTCCAAATAAGACAGGGGACTGGAGGCCCATTTTGGATCTCAGCAGACTCAGCACATTTGTAAAGAAGGAGAAGTTCTGGATGGTCACGCTTCAGTCTATTCTCCCATTCCTCAGAGTGGTCGACTGGATGTGCTCTATAGATCTCAAGGATGCGTACTACCATATCAAAATGGCCAGGCCATCCAGAGATCATCTGCGTTTCCGGCTGGAGCCAGTCACTACCAATTCCGAGCACTACCCTTTGGACTCACAACAGCCCCCAGAGTGTTTACCAAATGCATGCCAGTAGGTACGGCTCACCTGAAGTGTCTAGGATTCCGAGTGTTTCCATATCTGGATGACTGTATCCTTACCGCCGCCTCCAGGCATCAATTAATTCTGTCCAGAGAACACACTCTCAATTCCCTGCTCTCAGTTACGCATTACTATCAATTTCAAAAAGTCTGCGTTGTTACCATCGTAGTGTATATCATTTATCGGAACTGAACTGGACACCACCACCGACACAGTAAAATTGCCCCTGAACAGAATAACCACCCTCCGAAACCAGGTCTTGGACATTTTGCAGAGAAAAGTACTGACCCATCAAGTACTGAAGCTACTAGGTAACATGGCAGCTACGCTCATAGCAGTTCCTCTGGGTCGTATGCACATGAGGATTCTTCAGTGGTTACTCTTCACCCAGTGGTCTTACCAACAACTTACAATGTCGTTCCTAATCATGATTATGGACTCTTACAAGAAGGATCTTCTCTGGTGGTTGACCAACCAACAAGTTACATTGGGTCGACCATTTGCTTCTCCCCCGCCATCAGCCATGGTGACCACGGACGCTTCTCTGATGGGGGGGGCTTTTCAGGGAAGAACAGCCCAAGGCACCTGGTTGGAGACAGAGTCACATTTGCATATCAATGTTTTGGAGCCGAGAGAAGTGCTTTTGGCGTTGCAGCACTTCCACGACTCTCTGCCTCTACGGACTATTGCGATACAGATGGACAACATGTCTGTGGTGTGGTACATCAACAAACAAGAATGAACTAAATCTTATGTCGAGAGGCCCTGAGAATTTGGCAGTGCGCAGTATCCACCAGGCGCTTTCTGATAGCAACACATATCCCGGGGAAATCCAACATGATAGTGGACAAATTGACCAGAGCCATTCTGTTACCGCATGAGTGGTCTCTCAAAGACGAAGTTGCGGAAATGATTTTCCGCAGATAGGGCCAGCCTTACAGCAACCAGTTTGCATCTCCCATGAATGCCAAATTCAGAAGCTACTCTGTCCTGAATCCCCCTCTGGGGGACAGGCCAAGGGACTCGCTCGTACACGATTGGCCCCCGGGACTCCTGTATGCCTTTCCACCTACACCCGATTCCAAAATTCTTGCAGAAAGCCAAGAGCCTGGGAAGGACTGTAATCTTAATAGCCCCCTTTTGGCCTCAACAGATTTGGTTCCTTTTTCTCCGACTCTACCAACTGGAGGAACCTTGGATTCTGGATCCAGTTCCAGACCTGCTGACACATTCGTCAGGGGCCCTCCATCCCTCCCTTCCTTCCCTCAAAACTGACAGCTTGGCTGCTCCGATTCCCAACCTAGCCAGGTCACATGATTTTTCTTCACAGGTACAGCACATTCTTATGTCTTCGCATAAGGCTTCCACCAAAAAGTTAGTTGTATGCTAGTAAATGGAAGCGATTTGCCTTTTGGGCCTCCCAAAATAACATTAATCCTTATGTTGCTTCGATTGCCAGTGTTCTGGAATTCCTATCTAAGCTTTTTCATGAAAATGCTGCAGCTGCCACCATTAGAGTTCAATTGGCTGCAATTTCGAACTTTCATCTTGGTGTTGAAGGTTCTAATTTGATGTCTCACAGATTATATAGGACCTCTCTGAAAAGTACCATTCATCTTAGGCCGCCTGTTAGACAACTCTTTACTGCCTGGAATCTAAATTTTGTGTTGTCACATATTATTCTTCCCCCCTTGAGGCTGCATCATCCTGTCAGTTGAAGTTTCTTTCTTGGAAAACTATTTTTTTGGTGGCCATTACCTCAGCACGTAGGGTGTCTGAGCTTCAAACCCCCATATTTGGTATTCCATCCAGACGAGTATCACTGAGGACTAGTCCTTCATTCCTCCAAAGGTGTGTTCCAAGACTACCCTGAATCAAACTATCGAACTTCCAACATTTTTCAGTAATCATTCTAATAAGTTGGAGTACATGTTGCATAAACTTGATGTCCACAGACAATTGAGATTTTATTTGGACAGGACAAAGGAATACAGAAGATCTGACCAACTCTTTGTATCTCATGCTGACACTAAGAAAGGACTACCAGTCTCTAAAGTTACCCTTTCAAAATGGTTAAATGACTGCATTAAATTTATGTCCTCTTCAGCGAACCAAACATTAGAGCATGGTGTGAAGGATTAGGGTGCTTGGGACACTACCCATGTGTAAGAATAAACGGCGAGATTGAACAACTTCACATAAAGAAGTTATGTACTTACCATAATGTTCCATGTGAGTTGTTCATCTCGTCTTTATTCTTACATTCCCACCCGCCTTCCCCCTCCAGGGTCTCAAAGATAGAGTAGACTTGGGGTCTGGTGGTCTTGTTTTGGGACTTCTTACTCCGGTTGGAGTATTTATTGGGTTATACCTGTTTATGCTGGGTTCAGCAAACTAGATCTGAGGTAGGACAGAGAGCATCATGGGATAGGGACCTGGTCTCGAGCTACTCTGAGATCTTCAGCTTGTAAAGTGGCCGACTCGGAGCAGATGGATCAGCTCCAAACCCATGTGTAAGAATAAAGGCGAGATGAACAACTCACATGGAACATAAATACATAACTTCTTTTTTTCCATGACAGGAATTTTAAATCATTTTTTGCTGAAGGTTCAAAAGGTTTCCGAGTCAGACTTCTTAGCACCACAGTCAGATCCTAGGGAGGTGAAGGATCCTTTATTGGAGGTCTAAGGAGAAAATTGCTTTTCAGAAAAGCTTTACATAACTTGGAAGAGGCCAAAGAGTAATTTTTATCGCTTATATGAAAATTTGAAATTGCTGCCAATTGTAGTTTAATCATAGAAAAACTAGCTCCTTCTTTGAAAAGTGTAGCCAGGAAATCAAGAACAGCAAAGACCAGGGCAGAAAAAGGATCAACATTATTTCTCAATGCCCACAAGGAAAATCTTTTCCACTTGCTCTTGTAAACCTTTTTGATGGTGTCTTTTTTGCGAGGATAATAGAATGTACGTACTGGGGAAGAAAGGTTGGACTGTCTGGCTATTCTTGGTACTGGAGAAACCATGCAGTTAGTTTGAATGCTGAGATATTGGGAGGACTCATCCCTGAGGGATGTGAGAGATCTGGAGTTGGGTCTAGTGTTCAGGGAGGATAAAGAAGATGAGATCAAAGGAAGGGGAACCACACCTGTCGAGTTCAGTAGGGGGCAATGAGGATGACTGAGCTCTTCAACCAGATTGATTTCTGTAGGACTTTGGGAATCAAAGGAAGTGGGGGATAAGCATAAAGGAGACCGGATAGCCAAACATGGACTAGAGCATCTCCTCAGTGACTCTCTCTGAGAGAGAATCAGGCCAAAATATCTTCTGCACTTGTTGTTGTGGGGGGGGGGATGCAAAGAGATCACAACAAGGATGACCCCAGTGACAGAAAATTTCCCCTGCCACTCATTGTTTGAAAGACTACTTATGAGGCATCAAAATGGACCTCCTTAATTTGTCTGCTAGTATGTTTGTTTTTCTCGGAATGTGAGCTGTAACTAGAAAGCCACACTCTCAGAGCCTTTCTGCAGAGATGGTAGGACTGGGTTCCCCTTTGTTTGTTGATGTACAAGACTGCAGAGGTGTTGTTAGTCTAAATCACAGCAATCTCCAGATGAAGAGCATCTTGAAATGCCTGCAATGCTTATAGAATGCTCTCATCTCCAGGACACTGATATGTGAATTGGCCTCTTGAGGGGACCATGTGCCTTGGACTGTCCTTCTGAAGTAATGCCCCCACCCCAAATGGGAGGCGTCTGCAGTCGCTGTGTCTAATGGGGGCAGTAAAACAAAGGGTTGACCTAGATACATGTCATCCGACTGGATCCACCAATGAATGTGGTGTTTGCAAATCAGTGTAAGCTTGACTATAAAAGACAGGAGCTGTCAAAGAATAGACCATTGAACAGCTAGAGTGTATTGAAGAATATGCAAACGTTAATTTGCTAACAGAAATTGTACTATTGCTGCTGCCACAGACTACAGTGCTTGAAGAATGAATCTGGTTGAAGAAAACAGATGAGATAGAATCTGATGAACCTGACATCCGAGTGTGTCTATGCAATCAGTTAGTAAGGATGCAACTTGCACTGTCTTGTTTAGATTGCGGGTCAGTAAAACTCCAGGCTCTGTACTGGTGTCAGATTTGATTTGGTGTAATTGATTGTTATTCCCAGCGAATGACAAATCTGGACAAATGGTCCCAGAATTGTTGAAGTAGATGCATAGAGGGGGAGGTGATGAGACAGTCGTCTAGATATGAAAACACTCTGAATACTTTCAGTCTCAAATGAGTTGCTACCACTGACATACATTTGGTGAACACTCTGGGGGCTGTGCAGAGTCCAAAAGGCAGGTTTCTGAACTAGTAATGACTGGCTCCCAGCTGAAAGCGTAAATATCTTCAGGAATGTCTGTTTATTTTGATAAGATAGTACGCATCCTGAAGATTTATGGAACACATTCAATCGTCCTTGTGAAGAAATAGCAGACTGGATTGGACCATAACCATTCAGAATTTTGTCTTTTTCACATACTGATTCAGTTTGTTCAGATCCAAAATTGGTCTCTGGTCCCCTGTCTTTCTGGGCAATAAAATGAAGTGTGAGTAAGTTCTGAATGTTATTTGATCTGGATGGACCTCTTGGATGACTCTTGTCTAGCAGCTTTTGAATTTCTTGAGATGCTGCCTTTCTCTGACTGGGTGGAACATTAGGGAGCTTTTTTCTTTTGTAGATTGGGGGTTGGAAAAAATGGTATGAAGTAACCTCTGAATATTATTTTTAGCATCCAGGAATCTTTTTTATAGTAGCCGTAGCTCAGGTGTCTGGATGCAGTGACAGCCGTTCTCCCAACTGCCTTAAGTGGTGGGCAGTTGGGCAACACTTCAGTAGCACTGATAGGGTCTATCCAGAAAACAATCAATGACATCCTGGTTTTGCGGGTTTTCTGTGCCTCTAGGGTGATGTCTGCTATTAGAACTGCCTCCTCTGCTTCTATATGAGATGCCCCCACACGGATCTTGGAAAGGTCCCAGAAATTTGTGAAAAAACATTTTTTTACCACCTCTCTGAATTTTACAGAATGTTCGCTGAGGAGTAGAAAACTTGATTTTCATGGCAGACAGGGTCTTTCCTTCCTGTTTAATGGGTAAGAGTTTCCTTCACAGATGGACCAAACAAAGATGTTCGATCAAACGGAGCATTGCTTAAAGACATCTTGAAAGGCTCCACAAAGTCGTACAGTTGCATCCAGACATGTCTCGTTATGGCAATGCCTGAACAGGCAACCCGTGAGGCACCTTCAGCTACATGACAGATCAACCTCATGGACGCGTTCGAAACTGACAAAAGAGTGGCCAGTTAAGAAGATGATCTTTTGAAATCTTCTGCAGACATGGACTCAGAGAGAGAGAGAGAGAGAGACAAAGGGAGAAAGAGAGAGAGAGAGAATTTGACAGTTCTTCAGTCAAATCTCTCTACAGTCTCGTAAAATGTGTCAAGTAGTTAAGAGACCTCAAGGAGTATGCCACTGAGGCAAAGACTTGCTTCCCTAATATGTCCAGCACCTTAGACTCTCTGCTGGGTTGGCAGATGAGGTCTGTTCTGCAAGCTCTTTTTTAGTGACTGATGCCACCACCACAGCATCAACTGGGACTCATTTGCACCAGTGGTGTTTATCTTTAGGGGGAGATAGGAATCTGTCAGGTCATCATGGTATAGGCCCAATGGAATCCAGTTTTTTCTATGCCCAGTCACACAAGATGTAGACGGGCCAGAACCAAAAGCTTCCAAAAACACTGATTCCTCTGGAGAAGGATTATTAAAAGACCAACCACTTTTCTGCCTAAGGATCTCTAATATATCTTCAAAGGAGACATCATCAGGTGGTGATTGGGGGACCCTTCTCCTTCCCTGAAATGAGTATCCTCAATGAGAGATTCCAATGGGGAATCTATGTGTCTCTTCTTGCACGTCCTCTTTCAATGGCTCTAATCTGGGAGATGTTCAGGGGAGATATCAGAAGAGAGAGGGGTTCCTCTGTGAGGACTGACTGGAAGCTACCTGGAACTGGCTGTTCCTGTGGAATAGGCCTGATGGACTCAGAGCTCAGAACTGAAGGGGAATAGGGGATGGATCTGAAGGATGAGAGATCAGATCTCTAGAAAGAGAAAAAGCCCTTTCCACAACTGTGACGCCAGATAGACCCAGAGAAGCCATGGTCACCCGCACTGGGGCCAAGACTTCCAGTATGGGTAGATCATGGCTCCAACCAGATCCATGCCTGCAAGAGTAAACAGGACCCCAGCTGTCCAGTGCCAAGGCTCTGAGGGGGCAGGGATGGATCCGATAATATTGGAGTAGATCCCGGCCTCATGGATTCAATGCCAACACTTTGGTTCTTGGACCCGATCTGATCTGAAGGAATAGGAGGGGAAACTGGTAAGGGATGCTGTCCGAGTCAAGGAACTGATTCTTTTCGGATCCGACTCTAGACCTCACAAAACTGTCAGATCCTAGAGCTCCAAAACCAAAGGGCAGAGAGTAATGGCCTGAAGACTCACAGATCCAATAGGGGACAGAGCCGAAATGACACCTATCTGGATCTGAGCTCTGAGAAATTTTTGCATCATCCTAGCCACATCTGCTTCAGAAGGACTTCTGGAGGACATGAATGATGTGGTAGACTCGGGCCTAGAGTGCTTTTTAGGGATTTGCATGAAGGGGGAATGAAACCTAGGTGAGAGTGGATCCAAAATGAACTCAGAGGAGCAAGCTCTTGGAGTATATGACATACTAGGTTTCAGATTCAAGGACTTGGGATCTGAAACCTGAGCTGTTGGACTAGCTGAAACAATAATCATATCCAAAGATTTTGCATTCGATGTATGTACCTTCAGGTCCAAGGACATCAGAGCTGATATTTTTGCCACTATCAGAGGTGGTTCCGAGGAATTCCTGAGGGATTTCGACAGGGAGCGCTTTCTACATTTGAAAAGAGTTTTAAATGATTTACTGGGGGTTTGAGCCCCCTGAAGGAGAAGTAGTTGAACGATGAAGAAGACCCTTCAAAATGAGTTTGTTCATCTATCAGCTAACGATCTAGTGTTAAAGGCTGCACAATAAGGTCAAATGGGATTGAGATGAGCTGCTCCAAGACAATATACACACTCCTTTTGGGCATCCAAATTAGGGATTTTGTGCCCACAAGAAGTGTATTTTTTTAAATCCTGTCAGCTTGTCAGACAGCAATTGAAGACAGGTACAATGAGACAAAACTTAATAAAGTATTACTTTTGTTTTTGTTACAGAAGCAAAGTTTAGAAGGGGAGGAAGAAGAAAATGCCAGCAATGGTAATAGTTACCCTATAACTGAGGGTAGAAGACAGAAGAGTATAGACAGAGGATTACTCACTATGTTGCAACAGAATATATTGTAAAAATTATAGTAATAACTTTTAACACAGGAAACAAAAGCTAAGAGTGAGGTTGTAGTAAAAATGAGTGGAATATAAGGGAATAAAGAGACTAAAGTTAACTTCACTTGAAAAAACTTGACAAAAACACTTAAGAAAGGGATTTTATGTCTAACTACAATGGCAGCAAATGATATATGGAATATTGAGGATGGACTGGAACATTATGGGTTGAGGGAGGAGCTTGAGAGTTTGATCCAAAGTCTAAAGTATATAGCCGAGTTGGATCTAAGGATCGGATCAATAACCCATTCATTGAGGAAGAATGAAAAGGACAACATCGGATTAGTATTTTAAAAGGAGGGGAAGCACTGGCATCTTGGAAGAAAGCTGTGGTGGCTGTATTACTCAAAGACAGTAAAAGCCACCAGACTCAGCTTCATGTAGACACATTTCAATTTTAAACAATGATTAAAAAGTGCTTATGCCTATACTAGCAAAGAGAATAACAAAGGTGTTGTGAAAATTAATAGCTATGGATCAATGTGGTTTTGTGGATGGAAGGCAAACATTTGATAATATTAATAGAACAATGATGATTCAGATGGAAGCAGAGTGTAAGACAATACTACTGCTGTTGTTGAATCTTGATGCAGAGAAAGCATTTGACAAACTTAACTGGGATTTTATGAGTAAAGCAATGGAAGCATTTACATCCCCTGAAAGAATAATACTGTTAATGAGAGAAACTTATGAAGGGTCAGAAGCAAGAATTAAGGTAAGAGATTTCCTTTCTGTGTCTTGCTGCCTTTAAATAGAGGAACCTGGCAGCCGTCTCCCCCTTCCACTTTGATATTTACTATATATTTTAAGTCACTGATAAGGAAAATAAGGGACTCAAAAATTCAAGGATACAACTGGTATGATAATTAAGAAAAGTTTGTTTAATTTGCAGATGATATTATTTTATTCTTGATAAATCTTGATAATGACTACTCAGGGTTGTGGAATATTTTTTCTACATAATTTGCTCCTACCCTTTTCTAAAGATCCTAGTTCCAGTTGTTTTATCTCTGTTACTATATTCACTACATCTAGTAAAGTTGGGTAGACTTTGATTTTCATTTTCTAGTAATTGCATCTTTTGGCAGCCACCATAATTAGATTTAACAAGGCCATACTATGTCTAGGCAATTCTGATTCTGTAGCATAGTGCAAAAAAATAATTTCCTTAGACACCTTAGGCAAAAAAGACGGATTGATCCTGAGGTAAACTCTATCCGGGTGGAAGGACAAATAAGGTGGCTTAACACATAGAGCCTGAAGTTCAGAAACCCTTTTAGCTGAAGTAATGGCCACTAAGAAGGCTGTTTTCCAAGAGAGATATTTAAGATCAACCGTGGCTGCCGGTTCGAAAGGGGGGCTAGCCAAGGCTTGGAGAACCAAGGACAAATCCCATGGGGGTACTACCTCCCTGACTGGAGGTCTGAGAAGGAAAGTACCCTTGAGGAACGCTTTACAAAGCTTAGCAGTCAGAGGGCCTGATTCATGCCCTACATGATAATGCGAAATCGCTGCCAGTTGTACCTTGACTGTAGAGCAGCTAGCCCCTTGATGAAAGAGGGTAGTTAAGAACTCCAAAACCGACGTGAGAGGCGCCGTGAAAGGGTCCAAGTGATGGTGCTCCGCCCAGATGGAGAAACGCTTCCACTTGCTTCGATAGACTCTTCTGGTGGAAGGTTTATGTGCTGCTACTAGGATGGCTTTGACTGGTGAGGAGATCAGGAGTGGAACTGGAGCAACCAAGCAGTCAGCTTGAGGTTGGCCAGGTTGGAGGTCTGGAGACCCAGAGGGTGGGTAATGAGATGCGGCAGTGGATCTAGAATCCATGGTGGATGAATTAGGTGAGACCACAGGTACGGGAACCATGTCTGACGAGGCCAGAATGGGGCAATGAGGATCATTTTGCTCCCCAGCCAACTGGCTTTCTGTAGGAGTTTCAGCATCATGGGCAACGGGGGATAAGCGTAAAGGAGACCGGGAGGCCAAGCATGTACTAGAGAGTCTCTCGGGGACTCCCCCTGAGGGGGAATTAGAGCGAAGTAACTGTTGTATTTGGTATTTGAAGGAGAGGCAAAAAGATCGCAACAGGGTTGCCCCCATAGGGCAAATATTTGTTTCGCTACTAGGGGATTGAGAGACCATTCGTACGGAGTCAGGATCGAACGACTGAGCCTGTCTGCTAGAATGTTGGACCGTCCCGGAATGTGCATTGCAATAAGAAAGAGGTTGGTGGAAATCGCCCATTCCCACACTCTCACGGCCTCGCGACAAAGGGGATAAGACCTGACTCCCCCCTGTTTGTTGATGTACCAGACAACTGACATGTTGTCCGTCTGTACTGCAATTGTCCCAATCGGTAGAAGGCTGTGAAGTGCCTGCAACGTCAAAAGCACCGCCCTCATCTCTAGGACATTGATATGCAAGGAGGTCTCTGTGTCGTTCCACGTGCCTTGGACCGTTCTGCCTGAATAGTGCCCCCACCCCACCCCAGGCGAGAGGCGTCTGTGGTCACTGTGGCGAAGGGGGAAGGCATCGAAAATGGTCGTCCCATGTGGAGACTCGGGGACCGGAGCCACCACATGAGCGACGTTCTGCAAGCCCTGCTTAGGGGAATAGGGTGAGACAGGGAGTTGCGAGACAGGGACCATTGTACTTAGAGGGTCCATTGCAGAACCCTCATATTTAGGCGGGCTAGAGGTAGTAGAGGAATAGCTGCCGCCATGGACCCTAGAGCCCTCAGGATCAATTCCGCAGGTGGAGCGGAAAGAATGAGAATGGCCTTGACATGCAACCTCAGGTTCTGAAGCCGATCGGGGGTTAAGAAGGCAAGGATTACCCTGGAGTTTAATCTGGCCCCTATGAAATCTATCACCTGTAAGGGGACTAGAGAAGATTTGGTCATGTTGATAGTTAACCCTAGACGTGGAGCAAGGTCGAGGAAGTAATCCCTGCCTGAACAGAGTAGATGCCTTGTTGGGGCGATGGTACGGAAAGACCTGAATTCCCTGAAGCCACAGGTGGGCCGCTATGACCGCTAAGACTTTGGTGAACACCCTGGGGGCTGAGGTGAGACCGAAAGGAAGGGCCCTGAACTGAAAATGACTGGCTCCCAGCCGGAAGCGGAGGAACCTCCTGGAGCGTCTGTCCACTAGAATGTGGTAGTACGCATCCTTGAGGTCTATTGAGCACATCCAATCGTTCTCCCGTAATAGGGGGAGAATAGATTGTAAGGTGACCATTCAGAACTTTTCTTTGGGTACTGCCAAGTTCAGGAGAGAGAGAGAGAGAGAGAGAGATAGAGGATGGGTCTCAAGTCCCCCGTCTTTTTTGGCACCAGGAAGAACCTGGAGTAAAACCCCGATCCGAACTAATCTGGGGGGATGGGTTGGATGGCTCTTTTTTGTAAAAGCTGCTGAATGTCTGTAGCAGCTGCCTCCCTCTGATTGGGTGGTACATCGGGGAGGCTTCTGATTTTGGGGGTTACAATAAAATGAATTTGGTAACCTCTGGATATGATGCGAAGCACCCAGCGATCTGTTGTTATGGACTCCCACATTGCTAGGTGCTTTGAAAGATGCCCCCGACTGCCTCCAGAGTGGAGCAGCTGGGCAACCCCTCAGGGGTTCTGCATGGGCCTCTCAGAGAAGGGTTCTCTGGACCCAAAGTTTCTGGGACCCCCTCTGCCTCTTGAGCGGCGTCCTCCCTGTCCTCCTCTGCCACGAGAGGACTGGTTGTCCGGAGCAGACTGGGACTGATGCGATTTTCGGAACCACATCTTCTTCTGACCCTTTTGGTTCTTAGAAAAGGACCTCTGGGGAGCAGAGAAGCGGACTCCGATGGCAGACAACGTTTTCCCATCTTTCTCGCTCTGGACTAAGGTGTCGTGAACGGTTTTGCCAAAAAGTGCAGAACCATCAAAGGGGGCATTCGCGAATGACGCCTTAAAGTGTTCCGAGAAGTCACAGTGTCGGAGCCAGGCCTGACGTCTGATTACCAGGCCGGCTCCGCCGGCTCTAGCGGCTCCTTCAGTGGCGTGTGACAAGAGCCACATAGAGGTATTAGAAACTGAGAGTAGAGTAGACATTCGGGAGGAGTACAGATGCTGGTCTCCTTCCGACACGGACTCTGGGTGGGATGCAGCATATTCTTTTATTAGATCCCGCTACATCCGGATGACGTGTGCCATATAGTTCAGCGCTCTCATGGAGAAGGTTGCTGAACTAAAGACCCACTTCCCCAGGCGGTCCATCACTCGAGAGGCCTTACTCGGAGGGTGGACCGCAGAGCTCTCCTGAGCCAGCTCTCTCTTGGTGGCCGCCGCCACCAACATGGCATCCACAGGGGGACCTCTGCTCCAGTGGGTTCTCTCAGCAGGGGGACTCAGGATCCTGTCCGGGCGCTTGGGGATAGGCTCCACAGTGTCTGGCTCCTTCCAAGCCCTGGTGGCAATAAGGTCCACCAGGGGATCGGGGGGAGGGGACACCCAAGAGGTAGATGGCCCTGCTTCGAACGCCTCTAGGAATACGGACTCATCGGAAGAAGCCTTAGGGGCAGACCACCCCCCCAATCCTGAGCATTTCCATGATGTCTCCAAAGGAGACATCCTCGGGGGGTGACCTTGGGGAGCCTTCCCCTTCATCTAAGTCCGTATCTTCGGTAAGGGACTCAGGGGAGTCCATGTGCCTCCTCTTACGCTTGGCTTTGTGAGGTACCTCTTCGGGGGGGGGGGCTGTCCGAGGAAGACTCACCAGCAATATCACGTTCCGCAGGAACACCCAGAGACATCGAAGCAGGCTGTCCCAAAGGCCGGGTGAAGGGAGCCCGGACCAGCTGAGAGGGGACCAGCTGAGAGGGAGTGTAGGGAGGAGCCGAAGCCAGGACCGGGGGTCCGGATACACTCAACAGTGCCCTTTCCACCACCGCGAAAGCCGAGGGGGAGCTATTCTCAATAGGCTCTGAGAGTCAGCTCCCACTCGGATCCGAGGCGGGGACCGGATCCGGGGCCGAGACCCTCGGATCCGAAGGACCCGTGCGCTCCGACCGGGACTGAGCCGAAGTCACACAAAGTCCCTCGGATCCGAAGCTCCACCCACGGCTCCGAGAGGTCGGATCCGACAAACTCAAGGGACCAGTCGGAGCCGAAGTAACTAGTACTGTCGGCTCCGACATACCCCCGGATCCGATGTGGCTCGGCTCCGAACCCGGGAAGCGGGACGGAGAAGGAGCAATTGGGGCAAAAAAAAGGGGTCGAGCTCCCCCCCAGAGAGGGGGGGGCAAGAGCACTCCCATCTGCAGCTGGGCCTGGATGAACCTCCTCATCATCCGGTCATCTGACATGCTAAAAGTAGACCTCGAAGAGGCCACCGAGGCAGACCTAGAGTGACGCCTCGATGACCTTGACGGGGACCAGGTTGCCTCCTCCCCAGGTCCCGGTGAAAAACAAGGGGACTGGAGCCGAGGAGGAGGCGATCCAGAAACCCTGGTAGGAGAAGCCCGGTTGGCGGGCGGGGCCAAGGAAGAGTCCTCGGCCCGCCGCTTATGGTGCTTCTCCTTCTTTTTGGTTTTTCCGGCCTCCCTATTCTCCGGGGCCAAAACGGGAGGTTGAGTCCCGACCGGAGGGAGGGAGGCAGGGGTGGTCGCTACCAAAGACTGGGTAGTGGCCACCGAAGAACCGGAGGACGGAGCAGAGTCCGGGGGCAAAAGGCCCACCAGAATCAGCTTCGATCTCCGGTCCTTAAGTGCCCTGGGGTTGAACGCTGCACAAATCGTGCATCCCGAAGAGAGGTGTTCAACCCCAAGGCACCTAACGAATCGAGTGTGGCCATCTGCGGGTGAGAGCTTATGGCCACACTCGGTACATTTTGAAAAGATGGCTTTAGCGGCCTCCGACATGTCCAACGTAAACCACACTCACTAGGCCCCTAACACACCACAAACACACACTACGGAACAGCGAGGGTAGGGAGGAAAAAATTTTAACAAAAATTAGATATATAAGAGGGAACCTACACAAACTCACTCAATCACACAAGAAAAAATAAAATTTCTTAGCTTTTTTTCACAAAAAATCTTCCAAATGCCAGGAGCTCAAAATCTAGCTTGTTGGCTTGAAGCGCGGCAAACTAGATCTGAGGTCAGTTAGGGTTGGCAGGGGATTATGGGTAAAGGGAGGAGCTAGGAGCTCGGATCTATGCTGTGGTAAAAGTTGCCGGCTCGAATCCGAGATCGGATCCGTATCCCAAAGGTTGCTGACAAATGAAGTTCCTACTTCAGATCAAAGGTTATAGCAGTAAACTGTGTTCCCACACCTGAATTGGCTCATCAATACCCATATTTACAGGATTACAATAAAATGAAGTTTTCAGGTGTATGGATTGAAAGAGATTATGTTACAGCAGCTAAGGATATGTGGAAAAAGACTAAACAAAAGATAACACAAAAACTGAGAAATTGGAAGCTCTTGATTATGGATATGAAGAGTAAGATACTAGCAGTGAAAATGTTTTTAGTTCCTTTACTTTTATATACAAGTCAGGCATAATTTTATCAACCAGAGAAGAAGTTGTGGGCGATTATTAATAATGAACTGAATTTATTTGGAAGGGGGAGAGAGCAAAAGTTAAGTGGGATAAGCTGATTCTCCCCATAGAACAAGGTGGTTTTGGATTACCCGATTTAAACAGATATTTTTGAGGTTCACTGTTAAGGCTCATATACAGAACACAAGCAGAAGATTACAAATTAGACTGGAAAAGGATGATAAAACAAAGGAGAAATTCAAGAAATAAGGACAGAGTATGATTTTAGATGCAGATCCCTAAGGAGAATAATAACAACTGCACAGAATGCTCATAAAGTAACAAAGTATTCCAAAACATAACTCAACAAGGGAATAGAGGAACAAGATCTTGCCAATAGGGATGACTGCGAGTAGGGGTATTGAAAATAGGTAAGGGGGGCTGGAATTTACTGCAGAAAACTGGAAGCCAAAGTGTTTGGAGCAAATAACTAGAGAGGAAAGGCAACAGAATGGGATGAGGTCAAGCTGAAGCTGATACTGCAGGTTAGTGACTACCTTACCTACCAGGGATTGATGTCAGAGTACAGGCAAAGATAAAGGGATAAGGGAATGCTAAATGAAACACCATCTCTGGCAGAGCTTTTAGTCAAGTCTAGAACAGAAGCTGCTGTCAAAAAGGGATTATTAGCAGAGTGTGATAAATATAAGAATCAGTCAGAAGAAGTTAGAAAACACTGAGAATAGAGACTGGAAAGGCAATTTACAAAGGAACAATGGCAGGATATCAGTATGTCAAGTGTGCAACAAATCCCAGAATGTTTGGAATTTTTGCTTCAAAGTGTTTGCATTGGTATTTTTATATCCCAAGTAGATTTCAGAGAATTTTTACTCAGGTAGACAGGAAATGTTGGAGGTATGCTGGGAAACAGAATACTGGAAATGTTTTTTGAGACTGCAATGAGCTGGAAGATTTTAAAAAAAAATCCCTGCAGAGTACATTGTCAAAAATGTTGGGGGAGCAGATGGCTATAACTAAGAGAATGATTCTTTTGAGCTGGGATACAGGATCTGAATTGCCTAGACATATAAAGGCCTTACTAAGTTTAATACTATTGGTTGTCAAAAAATCAGTTACGAGAAAATGGAAATCAGTACAATGAATATTATAAAAAAATATAAAAGAACTGGAAATGGGACCTTTAAAAAAGGGAAGGAGAAAATTACACAGAAATACACAGAACTTGTGGAAATAGTGTACGCAGAATACTGTTCAGAAGGAGGAATGAGATTTAAGGGAAAGCAGGAATTGAGTAATTTATGTAAAGTTAGAGTAAATGACAACAGTTAAAAAGAAAAAAAAAAGAAGTTATGTACTCACCGTAAAGTTCCATCTGTATTGTATATTTTCATTCTTCCTCAACAAGTGGGTTCAGATCTGATCCTTGGATCCGACTCGCCCACTCTTGGATACTGAAAAACTCTCCTCCCTTACGCAAAAAGTACAGTTTTGTACCTACCATAAATGTAGATGTTCGAAGATCCACATTGCTGCAGTCCTTACTTATGGGTAGTCCGCTGTCCTCGGTCGGCCCGAATACCAAAGTATTAGGCTGACGTCGGTCATGGGCGCTCAGATCTGACATCAGAGCGTCAGGGTATAAAAGCGCATGACCGACGTCATATCCTCAGTCTTTTCTTGCCCCAGATGTCAGAAGGCCCTAAAAAGAAAGGCCACAGCCCAAAAACAGGATACCTCTCAAAAACATGCCCAACAACAACCATCACCCAAACCATATTACCATGCCAAACTACAGAGGGAAGGAGGGAGGAATTGGACTGCAGCAATGTGGATCTTCGAACATCTACATTTATGGTAGGTACAAAACTGTACTATGTTCTTCATCTCACATTGCTGCAGTCCTTACTTATGGGTAGAATCCCAAAGCAGAGGTAAAGGGAGGATGGCCAAATCATAAAGCATTAGGGGCTGCTAAAATGCCCTGTAATATTGCAGAGGCAAATCCAGCCCTAGACTTAGAATAAAGAGGAAGGTGGTAATGCTTGGAAAAAGTATGTACTGAACTCCAAGTGGCAGCTTCCAAAATATCTTTCGTAGCTACCCCCCTTAGAAAGGCAGTAGAAGTGGCAGTAGCTCTAGTGGAATGAGGTCTGATTCCAGCCGGAACCTCCTTACCATGATGGGAATAACAGAAAGAAATACAAAACCCAATCCATTTGGAAATAGTTTGTTTTGAAACAGGTTTCCCCTGAGAACTCAAAGCAAAAGAAACAAACAACTGCTGAGACTGCCTGAACCCCTTGGTTCTGCTCAAATAATAACGTAACTGTCTGTGAATATCCAAAGTATGCAAAATCTTCTCCCCTTTATTTTGGGGGTTTGCATAAAAAGTAGGCAAATGAATAGTTTGGTTCAAGGCCACACTAGAAACCACTTTAGGCATAAAGGAAGGATTAGTACGCAAAGATACCCTATCCTTATGAAAAATCAGGAAAGGTTCCACTGCCATAAGGGCCTGTAATTCAGAAACCCTTCTTGCAGAGGTAATGGCCAACAAAAAAGCAGTCTTCCATGATAAATACTTTAACTCGGCAGTAGCTGCATGCTCAAAAGGTTGTAGAGTAAGTTTTTCCAACACAAAATTGACATCCCAAGCAGGAGTAGGAGCTCTACGTGGGGGCCTTATGTTCTTTGCCCCTCTAAGAAATTGCTTAAACAAAGGATGGGAAAATAAAGGAGGGTCACAGTCATAGTGAGCAGAAATGGCTGCAGCATGAACCTTTATCGAGGAGAAAGACAAACCCTTGTCCAATAACTCAGTAAGATATTGAAGAGAAATACTTAAATCAGGCTTGGAAACATCAAAGTCCTTTGCTTTGCTCCAAAGAAAAAATCTCCTCCATTTATCTGCGTAAACTTTCCTTGTACTAGGCCTTCTGGCCTCCAAAATAACATTCAAAACTTGTTGTGGAAGCTGAGACCCTCCAGGGTCTAAAACAGAATATGCCAGGCTGTGAGATGCAGAGACTGAATCTTGACATTGAGGAAGTGATTGCCCTCCTGAGACAAAAGATGCGGAATCAAAGGCAGAGGCCATGGTGGCTCCTGTACTAAACTCCTCAGTAGTGGGTACCAGTGCTGTTGAGGCCAATCCGGCGCTATCAGAATCATGGATGGCTTGTCTATTCTGGCCTTCAGGAGTACCTTGGGAATGAGAGGCAGAGGTGGAAAGGCATAGACATGAAGATTGCACCAACTGAATGATAGAGCATCCACCTTCCAAGCTGTGGGATGAAACATTTTTGTGCAAAACTTTGGCAACTGGTAATTTAGTGGAGAAGCGAACAGATCTATGTCTGGAGTCCCCCATAACACTGTCAACTTTTGAAACACATGAGGATCCAGTTTCCACTCGTGAGGATCCACAATTTGTCTGCTCAACACATCTGCTAAGGAGTTCTGTGCTCCTGGTAGAAACCTTGCCTGAAGATTGAGGTGTAAACTGAGAGCAGTCTCCCACAAAATTATCGCTTGCCTGCAAAGAGGGTACGAATGGGTTCCCCCTTGCTTGTTGATGTACCACATGACAGTAGTGTTGTCTGTTTGAATCAACACCTGTCCTGGGTGAAGTAAATCCCTGAAAGCCATCAATGCAAATTGAACTGCTAACATCTCCTTCAAATTGATATGCAAATGTTGAAGTCTGACAGGCCACGTGTCTTGCACCCATTTTCCATTGAGGTGTGCTCCCCAAGCCTTGTCCGAGGCATCTGTCGTTAGAATCTGACTCGCCTCTGGTCGGGTCACAGAGAGTCCCTTGTTTAGGTGACATTCCTGAGCCCACCACAAAAATTCTTTCTGAATGCAAGGTATTATCGGAATGACAGTGTCTAGATCTTGGCAGTGTTGTGTCCATACATTTTTGAGATACCATTGAAGCTTCCTCATGTGCAGTTTGGCATTGGGAAGCACCAGAATACAAGATGCCATGAACCCCAAGGCTTGAAGGACTGTCCTTGCAGTCAGCCTGGACTGTAGAGATATTTGATGGAAATAAAGAGAAAGGCTTCTTTGTTTGTCCGGGGTCAAAAAGGCCATCTGGGAAGCTGTATTCAGTCTCACACCCAGAAAGCACATGTCCTGAGAGGGTACTAGACTGGACTTTGTTTCGTTCACAGAATACCCTAGGCATCTTAACACTACCATCACATACTGTAGATGATGAAGAAGTTCGTCTTTGTGTTGTGCAATAATCAGGCAATCGTCCAAATAAGGATAAATCTGTATTCCTCTTAACCTGAAAAAGGCAATCACTGGAGCCAGAACCTTTGTGAACACTCTGGGCGCAGTAGATAAGCCAAAGGGCAATGCAGAGAACTGATAATGTAAATTTCCAGCCCGAAAACGCAGGTACCTCCTGCAACTGGGCCTGATAGGAACATGAAGATAAGCCTCTTTGAGATCCAGAGTTACCATCCAGTGATCTTTTCCCAACAGAGGTAAAAGCTGTTGTAACGTCAGCATTTTGAACTTTGGAATGTCCAGATAAGTGTTGAGGATAGATAAATCCAAAATTGGTCTCCACGTGTTCCCTTTCTTTGGTACTAGAAACAGGCGAGAATAAAATCCTAGTCCCACTTCTGACAGAGGAACTGGCTGTATAGCTCCTATTTGAAGAAGCAAAGAAATCTGCTTGTGAGCCTCTATCCTTTGCCGAGGAGGAATGTCTGGCATGCCTTTGAAAGGAGGCAATGTATGGAAATAAAACTTGTAGCCTCGGTTCATAATGTCCAATACCCATTTGTCCTGGGTGACTAAAAGCCAGTTTTGCTTGAAGAGTGCTAACTTTCCTCCCAAAGGAGCTGCCAGGCAAGAAGAATCTGGCAGCTGAAAATGCAGGTCATTGGGCCTGTTTACGAAAGGACTGGCCCCTGCCCTCACCTGCAGATTGTGCAGGCGAATTCCAAGTCCTAGTCCTGAATGTACTGTGAGCTCTGCCCCTGCCACGTCTAGATCTACCCCTAGATTGAGAATCAGAAGAAGGGTAGGTCCACCCCTTAGTAGGCCAATTTCTACTAAACTTTGGAGGTTGCACCTGCAAAAAATCTTTAACAGTCTGCATAGACTTAGCCTTGTCTTCCATTTTCTTCAAAACCGACTCCACAGGGGGACCAAACAAAACTTCAGACTGTAAAGGGGCATCCAGAATTCTAGTTTTAACATGCTCGGACAAATTCTGATCCTTAAGCCAGGCGTGCCTACGAAGAACTGAACCAGTGGCAGCCACCCTAGAAGAGGCCTGTACAGCATCAAAACCACATTGCAAAGAATGCTTACCCACCTATTCAGAAACATGTACTAAATCCTGCAATTCTTTACACTCTATGCCCTCTGCCAAAGCATCCACTTTAGATTTTAGCTGAGAAAGGAGGAAATTCTGATACTTCAACATATGAAACTGGCAATTTAAAGCCCTCATTGCTAAAGTAGAAGAGGTATACACCTTCTTACCCCATCTATCCAAAGCTCTAGCTTCCTTATCTAGAGGAACCGGATTCTTTACAACAGAGGCTCTAACACCCTTAGGCCCCTGACTAATAGTTTCTGGGTCCGCCCTAGGACTCTTATACGGATATTTATGAGCCTCAGGCACCCTGTAATATCTGTCCGGTTTAACTGGCAGGAGGCAAAGAATCTGGATTAAGGGAAGCCTCCGAGAAAACATCTTGAACAACATCCAAAACAGGAGGTATAGCCAAGGGTCTATGCTGTGGTAAAAACAAGAATTCCCTAAGCCTCTTCCGTGAATCAGAGAAATCCTGTCCTTCCCACTTAAAATGCTCCCTCATGGAATGCAGAGTTTCTGAAAATGAAAAATCCTCTGGAGGAGAAGCAGAAGGAGTGGAATCCTCTGCATCAGAATCCGAATAAGGAGGAAAATCTAGAATATCTTCAGCAGAAGACTCTGAGTCATCTGAGGCCTGATCCAAACTTTCCAACTCTGGCTCCACCCTGGGCCTCTTATCAGGAGGGGGCATAGAACCTCTAATTAAAGTAATCAAATCTTCTGCCATTTTAAGCATGTGCTTTTAGGCACAGACCCTGAAGTACCTGGAGGGACACCAGAGGAAGGCAAAACAGACCTGCCCTTAGAAGAAGCCTTAGAAATAGAAGCAGAAGGCCTAACCACCTTAGGCATAGAAGGGAGAACAGTAACTTGAGAGGCCCCTTCAGCCTGACCTGACTCCTGGGAGGCCACATCCTGCAAAATCAAAGTTTCCCCCTGAGACTCAACCGAAACTTCAGCCGGATCCACCTGCTCTACTGTAGCTTCTGCAGGCCCGGCGTCCGAACGGACGAATCAACCTGTCTAGGTTTCAAGGATTTGTCTTTGCGCTTCTTCGGAAGCGGCCGGAGGATCCGACGGCATATTATAATTACACCGCTTACCAAAAACTAACCTAGCACAATCTAACCTTCTTTTTATAGTGCGCTTATTAAACCTAGCACAAAACCGACACCCGACTACGTCGTGGTCCGGTCCCAAACAAGGAATGCAAAGAGAGTGATAATCCCTATGCGGTATCTGTTTCCCACAAGAAATACAATTATTCACTTTTTCTGACATCCGGAATTAACTGAGGCAAGAAAAAACAAAAATATTCCCCAATGGGGTACTTAGCCCAACTTGGTTTCGGGCTGAAACTCAGAATTCGAAAATTTCAGAACGCCGAACGGCACTTGCAACGCTGCTTCTGCATCGGACCATGCGGCAAAAAAGACTGAGGATATGACGTCGGTCATGCGCTTTTATACCCTGACGCTCTGATGTCAGATCTGAGCGCCCATGACCGACGTCAGCCTAATACTTTGGTATTCGGGCCGACCGAGGACAGCGGACTACCCATAAGTAAGGACTGCAGCAATGTGAGATGAAGAACATCGCCCTAGTCCCCCTCCATACATCAGATCTTGTTTCCTGACCTTATTGCTAATTAAATACCAAGAAACAACCACTATATGAGAAAACAATATCTGGAGTTCAAAGGCAAGAACATTGGTTTCTTTAGCGTCTTCTCATTCTTCTAGAAGTTACAAACAAAACAGCAGGGGGTTGGAGAAAGGGGAGTTGAAGAATGAAAATGGACATCACAGATGGAACATTATGGTGAGTACATAACGTCTTTATCTGATGTTGTAAATTTTCATTATTAACAAGTGGGACAAAGTCTCCAGCTAGCTGAATCCCAGCTGGGCTTAAGGAAGGATATTCCTGAGCACTGTCGAATTGAAGGCTGCTCTTCCTCTAGAGAACAGATCCAACTTGTAATAAGTAATAAAGATATGAGGATTAGCACAGGTTGCTGCTACACAAATATTGTCCATGGAAGATCTGGATAAAAATACTGATGAAGTTGCCTTGGACTTGGTTGAATGAGCTCTCAAAGGTTTTGGCAAAGATAAACCCAATTTGTTGTAGACAAAGGAAATGCAATCAGTTAGCCACTTGGCTAAAGTTACTTTGGTTAATGGATTGCCCAATTTTGATTCTGAGAAGCAGACAAATAATTAATCTGATTTTCTGAATTTGTCCGTTCTATGGAAATAGAAACATAACCATCTGTGACTGTGCATTAAGTGTAATATGTATTCCCCTTTGTTCAAGAAATTTGGAAAAAAAATGGAAGATTGACAGATGTTGGATTCTGACACCACCTTAGGAAGGAAGGGTGGGTTAGCTCGTAACAATACCCTATCTTTATGAAAAATTAAATAAGGAGGCTTAGAAGAAAAAAGCTTGAAGTTCTGTGACTCTTCTAGCACAGGTTATGGCTAATAAAATGACAGTTTTCCAGGTTAAAAAATTTAGTTAACACTTTGCTGATGGTTGAGTCAAAGCTTGTAAAACTAAATTCAAATCCCATGGTGGAATTGGATATTGAAAGGGGGGGGGTCTCAGAAAAAATATGTTCCCCTTATAAAGACCTTACAAAGTTTTGATGAAGTTAAGGTGGAACTGTTTACTCCTACATGAAAATTAGAAATGGCAGCTAGTTGTATTTTAATAGTTGAGAAGCTAGTCCCTTCATTAAAATTGTAGCCAAAAACTCAAGAACTTTAGATAATGGTGCTGAAAAAGGGTCAGTGTCTTTCTGTTGTGCACAAAAAACAAATATTTTCCATTTACTTCTGCAAATCTGCCTAGTGGAAGCTTTATGAGAAGACAAAAGAATGTGACAGACAGAGGAGGACAGCCTGGGTTGCCTAGCTATCAATAGAAGTGGAGAAGCCATGCAGTCAACTTTAGGCCTAAAATGTCCAGGTGAATCATGTCTGTCAGGTGAGACAGGAGGCCTGGAACTGGATCCAGAACTAGATGAGGCCAAAGAAAGGGGAACCAATTCTGATGAGGCCAACAAGGAGCAATGAGGATGACTGTGCTCTTCAATTGAGAGGCTTTCTGGAGAAACTTGGGGATTAGAGGGGTTGGGGGGTAACCATACAGGAGTCTGGGGAGCCAATAGTGGAGGACAGCATCTCTCATTGATCCCCCTGGTGGGGGGATCAGGGCAAAGAACCTGCTGCACTTGTTGTTGAAGAGAGATGCAAAGAGGTCACAGCAATGCTGGATCCATAAGCTGAATATCTTTTCCGCAACTCTTATGTTGAAAGGCCACTCGTGAGGCAATAAAATGGGACCTGCTCAACCTGTCTGCTATCACGTTGGATTTCCACAGAATGTGTGTTGCTATCAGAAATCGATCGTATAAGATTGCCCATTGCCACACTCTCACAGCTTCTCGACACAAAGGGTAAGATCTGGTTTCTCCTTGTTTTTGGTGTACCAGACCAATGACATATTGTCCATCTAAATCACAACAGTCCCTGAAGGGAGCGAGTCTTGGAAGGCCTACAATGCTAGGAGAATTGCTCTCATTTCCAGGACACTGATATGCCTGTTGGCCTGTTCTGGGAACCATGTGCCTTGGACTGTCTTTCCCAAGAAGTGCCTCCCCCCACCCGATTTGGGAAGTGTCCATAATTACTATGGTCTTGGGCTGAGGAATGACGAAGGGGCGGCCTTGTAAAATCTGATCTGAGTGAATCCACCACGAGACATAATTTTTGCATTCTTGAGTTACTCTGATCTGATATAGGGTGGTGCAGAATAGACCACTGAGTCACTTGGATCCATTGAAGAATTCGCATATGACATCTTACTAACGGAACCAAAACTATATCAGCAGACACTGACCCTAAAGCTTGGAGAACCAATCAAGTTGACAGAGAAGAATTCTGAATTATCTTTTTGATTTGAAAACAAATAGTCTGTACCCTTGGTAAGGGAAGGGAGGCTGTCACTGATACAGTATTGATTATACCTCCTATGAACTCTAATACTTGAGATTGTTCTAGCTGAGATAAGTTATGATTGATGGTAATTCCCTGGTTGGAGCACAGTTGGAGTACATAATCTCGTGCTTTTATCAATAGATGCGTGGTCAGAGCGGTTATGAGCCAGTCATCCAAGTAAGGAAACACCCAGAATCCCTGCAGTCTCCAGTGGGCTGTTTCTGCTGCCATGCATTTCTATGGTGAGGCCAAAGGGCAGAACTTTGAACTGGTAATGAGTGGCTCCCAGCCAGCAGTGTAGGTATCTTCTGGATCATCTGTTCACTTTTATGTGATAATACGCATCCTGAAGATCTGTTTAGCACATCCAGTCATCCTGGTGCAGGAAAGGTAAAATGATTTGTGAATATCCAGAACTTCATGTGTTGAAATAATTTGTTCAGGATATTGTGATCTAAAATTGGTCTCCAGTCCCCTGTTTTCGTTGGCAATAAAAAGAATCTTGCGCAGGTTCTGGATTTGTTCTGGTCTGAGGGAATCTCTTGGATGACTCGCTTTTCTAGCAGGTTTTTTTATTTTTTTTTATACGTCTTTCCTCTGATTGAGTGGAACATCAGGAATTTTGCTTATCGTTAAGAGAGGGGAAGGAAAAGGTATTATATAACCTCTGGAAATAATCCTCTGCACCCATATATCTTCTGTAATGTCTAGTCAGGCTCCCTGGTGCAGGGATAGATGACCCCTGACTGCCTCCAGAGGTGGACAATCAAGACTTTTTTTCAGGAGTGCTGGTAGGATCTGTCACAGAAACTGTCCCTAGATCCTTGATTCTGCAGGTCTCCTCTGCTACATGGGGAGCGTCTTCTGTTAGAGTTCTCCCCTCTGCTCTTAGGGGAATTATCTTCAAGAGGATCATGGTAAGGTCCCTAGGACTTTTTGAACCACATGTTTTGACCACCTCGCTGATTCCTAGAGAAGGTTTTTTGAGGAGTCGAAAAACATATGCCCACTTCAGATAGGGTCTTTCCATCCTGCTCACACATGGATACTGTGTGTTTAACCTTATGGACAAAGAACTTCCATCAAAAAAGCACTGACATAGGAGAACTTGAAGGTCTCCATGAAATCACACAGGCATAAGTCTGAACCCGACACCCCTGAGGTAGCTTCAGCTGCATGTGAAATGAGCCTCTCGGACAAATTTGAAATGGACTGTAGGGTAGCTAACTGTGAGGCAACAGAGGTCTCTGCCTCAGGAGTAATAGTCCTGGAGAGGGATTTGGAGAGTTCATTAATCAAATCCTTCTGAAATCTGGTGAAGTGTGCCAAATAATTCAGCAACCTAAATGCAAAAGTCACTGAAGCATATACACATTTCCCAGAATCTGTCCAGTGCCCTAGACTCCCTATTAGGGGGATAAACAGAGGAACTCTGCTCTACAAGTTTCTTTTTTGTGGCCACTGCTATGACCATGGTATCTACTGGTATTACTTTGCTCCAAAATTCCTTACCTTTTGGTGGTGCCAGGATCCTATCTGGTCTATTAGGGAATGGCTCAACAGCGTCTAGATTCTTTCAACACCTGCCGAGAGATCAAATCATTGAGGTGGGGTCATCCAGCAGGTAGATGGGCGAGCTCTAAAGGCTGCCAGGAATACTGATTCCTCTTGGGAAGGAGTGTCACTACACTAGCCACCCCTTTGCCTGAGGATCTCCAGGTTGTCTCCAAAGGAAACATCATCAGGTGGTGATCTTGGGGGACCCTTCCGCCTCATCAAAATCAGTATTTTCCATGACTGACTCTTGAGGGGAGTCTAAGTGCCTCCTTTTGCACATTCTCTTCTTCGGTACTTCCTCAGTGGGGTGTTCAGAAGATATGAGAATATCCTGCTGGGCAGCCTGGAGACTTTGAACTGGATGTCCCTGTGGAGTAGAATGTTGAGGCTTAAGACATGAAGACAGATACGTTTGGGAAGAAGGATCTGTGGAGGGAATCGCCCTTCCTCTAGAAGCACAGAAAACTCAAAAGCAAAATGCCCTGGAGAGAAGGAGGCTGACAGTGCTGAGAAGACATGCGTCTGGACTGTCAGCTCCATCTGACCCTAAGGGAGCCCACTCGAGGCAAAGGTTGGACCTGAGCTGTCCAATGACAAGGCTCTGAGGGGCAGAGATTACATGACAACTTTGGAGTTGACTCCAACACCTTGAATCCGCAATGACGTTATGGCTCCGAGAGTCATCTGGCTTTGACACACTTGGAGCCGGTCCACTCAGAGAAGGTATCAGAGTGGAAGTTACAGTGATCTTCTGATATGATATGGACAGCTCTGGGAATCCCAGATCCAAGTACTCTGAAACCAAAGGCCATATCATGGAAGGAGCCAAAATAGGTTGAACAGTACTGGTAAAGGTCTCCGGACACAATGGGGTAGGAGAACTCACATCTAAAGTTGCATTGAGAAAAATCTCCTCATCATTCTATCTACATATGTTTCTTGTCAGACTCCTGGAAAAACAAGAAGAAGATGCAGGTGAAGGTACATGGAATGGTGGCATGTCTCTAGGAAAAGCGATGGAAGACGGGAAGATACTAGATCCAGAGAAGATGCATATCGGGTCTGAGGAAGTATCTTTGGCTCCAAATGTGTCCGATCCAAAGATGTAGATCTGGTATCAAAAACTGTTGGATCTGATGATTTAGACTTCAGATCCGATAAAATCAGATATGATCGTTTTTTGGATATCTTAAAAGGTGGTTCTGCAGTAGGATCTGAGCTCGGAGTAGAGGATCCAGAAGGGTCCAAAGGAAGCTTCTTGTCCTCCTTTTTCTGTATTTTCTTAGGGGGTTGAGCCCCAGATATAGTCTCAGAAAAGGTAGTCGGAAGCAAACCTTTCAAAAATTAGTTTATTTTTACAGTCTACTACAGCCTGTGGGTTAAAAACCTTACAAATGTCATAAGACTCTTTTTAATGAGCTGGGCCTAAATAGTACACACATGAATCATGTGCATCTGTTATAGGAATTTTGTGGCCACAGGCTTTACATTTCTTAAATCCTGATGGTTTATTGGCCATTCTGATGAAAAGGACTGCACTAATAAGAAACGGAAAAACTTTTTATATATATATATATATATATATATATATATATATATATATATATATATAAGGAAAGGAAAAGAGATTGTGGTGGTGGTGCTGCGGTAGCGTTGTCGCCTCACAGTTAGACGTTGCCCGTTCTATTCTCAGACCGTCTTCTGTGTGGCGACATGCGTGAATGGGCGTTCCTTTGTTGAAGGTTGTGCGTTAGGCCCGGCAAGCCAGCACGTAAAAATCTACTGCCAATCATTAGCGGACTAGAGTTCCGCTGTGGCAACCCCTAACCGGGAAAAGCCGAAAGACGCAAACAAATATATAAGGAAAGGAAAAACAAAAGAAAATGAAAAGTTACCAAAAATGGTAAATGAAAGACCTACCGCAAGGGTATAAATTCAGAAAAAGAGAACCAGGTGGCAAACTAGATCTGAGGTGTGGAGGGGGACTAGGACATTATGGGTAAAGGAGGAGCTCTTTAGTTTTTCAGTATCCACAAGCTGTATAAAGGCAGGATCACATCTGAACCCAATTGTTGAGGAACAAATGAAAATTAGAAGTTATGTGCCTACCATAACGTTCCATGTTAGTTGTCTTCTCTCGCCTTCTTTCTTGCTGGATGAGATGATTCTCATTGCCCCTTATTGGCCTCGTCAAATTTGGTTCCCGTTCCTTCACCGCCATCTCTTGGTGCAGCCTTGGCATCTGGACCCAGCACCAGATCTTCTGACCCACCAGTCGGGTCAACTGCACCGGTCCGTTCCTTCCCTCAACCTCACAGCTTGGTTACTCCACTTCCTTCCTTAGCCAGGCTTCCTATGATATCTAACCCTGTTAGAGACATCATAGTAGCTTCTCTTAAGTCCTCTACCAGGAGGATTTACTCTAGCAAGTGGAAACGCTTCTCCCTTTGGGCGAAAGCTAGAAACATAGATCCCTTTACTGCCCCTGTTCAGTCGGTCCTGGATTTTCTAGCGGAAATTTTTCATTCAGGTTCTTCCTCTTCCACAGTCAAAGTTCAGTTGGCAGCAATCTCAAACTTTCATGTCGGGTTTGTAGACCACAACATTATGTCCCACAAGCTTTGTAAAGCTTTTCTTAAAGGAGTGTTCCTTCTAAAGCCCCCTGTTAGGGATCCTCTACCACAGTGGGACTTAAATTTAGTGCTGACATCCTTGATATTTCCCCCTTTCGAACCGGCTGCTTCATGTTCCTCGGCTCCGACTCGGCACTTGCTAAGCTCGAGAGTCACTTTTACCAGCTTGAGGCAGCCCCATATCCCATGATGCAAGGCGGTAATTACCCAGATCTCGTTTGGTATCTAGAGGAAAAACTGCCTACTAAAAAACTTTCCACTAAGGAAAGAGGAACAACTAGCCTACAAAGGCTGTAAAGGAAAACCAGGAAATAAAGGCTAACTAACTGGTGCCCAAGGAAGAAGAATCTTCCAGAGAAAAAGGAGATCAAGGTCTGTCCAGGCAAGGGGGACAGGAGGGAGGGACGCAAGAAAGAAGGCGAGAGAAGACAACTAACATGGAACGTTATGGTAGGTACATAACTTCTAAATGTTAAGTTGTCAATCTCGCCTTCATTCTTGCTGGATGGGACCGTCCTAGCACCTCTATCCTGGGTGGCTCAATGGAACAGACTCTTGAGAACTGTGGAACCAAAGCTTGCCCTATCCCTGGAGGCCAAATCCAATTTGTAATGAGAAACAAAAGTATGAGGAGTGGCCCAAGTAGCTGCTGCACAAATAGTATCTAAGGGCAGCCTAGCCTGAAAAGCTGTAGAAGTGGCTAGGCCTCTTGTGGAATGTGCTTTAGGTTTTGAGCTGAGTTGTTTGCCCCTAAGTTGATAAATGTCAGAAATGGTGGAAGATAGCCATCTGGATAAGGTCACTTTAGAAACAGGGAGACCTTTTTTATTTTCAGCATAAGAAAGGAAGAGTTGATCAGATTTCCTAAATTGTTTTGTTCTGTCCAAGTAATATCTAAGTTGGCGGTGAACATCTAGGTAATGTAATTTTTGTTCCGCCCTGTTAGAATAATTTGGAAAAAATACAGGAAGATCAATGGATTGGTTTAAATTTGTCTTAGAAACAACCTTGGGTAAAAAGGATGGAGTGGTTCTCAAGGATACCCTGTCCTTGTGGAAGACCAAATAAAGGGGACGAACAGATAGGGCATGAAGTTCCGACACTCTTCTAGCCGAGGTAATGGCGACAAGAAAGAGTGTCTTCCAAGAAAGAAGCTTTAATGAACATGAAGCAGCCGGTTCGAAAGGGGGAAATATCAAGGATGTCAGCACTAAATTTAAGTCCCACTGTGGTGGAGGATCCCTAACAGGGGGCTTTAGAAGGAACACTCCTTTAAGAAAAGCTTTACAAAGCTTGTGGGACATAATGTTGTGGTCTACAAACCCGACATGAAAGTTCGAGATTGCTGCCAACTGAACTTTGACTGTGGAAGAGGAAGAACCTGAATGAAAAATTTCCGCTAGAAAATCCAGGACCGACTGAACAGGGGCAGTAAAGGGATCTATGTTTCTAGCTTTCGCCCAAAGGGAGAAGCGTTTCCACTTGCTAGAGTAAATCCTCCTAGTAGAGGACTTAAGAGAAGCTACTATGATGTCTCTAACAGGGTTAGATATCATAGGAAGCCTGGCTAAGGAAGGAAGTGGAGTAACCAAGCTGTGAGGTTGAGCGAAGGAATGGACCGGTGCAGTTGACCCGACTGGTGGGACAGAAGATCTGGTGCTGGGTCCAGATGCCAAGGTTGCACCAAGAGATGGCGGTGAAGGAACGGGAACCAAATTTAACGAGGCCAATAAGGGGCAATGAGAATCATCTCATCCAGCAAGAATGAAGGCGAGATTGACAACTTAACATCTGACATCAG
The DNA here is from genome assembly GCF_019279795.1 of Protopterus annectens. Classification (NCBI taxonomy): domain Eukaryota; kingdom Metazoa; phylum Chordata; order Ceratodontiformes; family Protopteridae; genus Protopterus; species Protopterus annectens. The sequence goes on from NC_056738.1 coordinate 363,458,841, forward strand.
ATCATAAATATAATGTATAATGCATGTAATGAAAAATGTGAATATAACTTGTTTTCTTTCCTGTTGCTTTATGAGTGACTATGCCTTAAGTGACAATTTAAAAAAGTGCTTCAAAACATTGCTTCATATCCCTTAGAGTGGAACAAAAATCACCCCACCAATTTAATATTTGAATTGGTCAAGACATACTTGTGTACTAATTCATATAAATTTTTTTTTGCGTTTTAACTGCTTGATATATTCTCCCCTTCATCATACATCTCCTGCCATCATTATTCCATTTTGGATCTACTACTTTACAACAAATTTTCACTTAACCGAAAATGAAAAGTAGAACCTCACTTCAGCGAATGTGCACTTCAACGAAAGTGCACTTTCACTGAAATCTAGGTGCCAGATCGCCTCACAAATAAAAAAAATATAACAAAAATTAGAAGTTATGTACTTACCATAACGTTCCATCTGAGTAGGTGGATTCATTTGTCTGCAACCTGTGGGTATGGATCCGATATCGGATCCGAACCGGCATGGTTTATCCAGCTATGGGTCTGAGCTCCTAGCTCCTCCCCTCACCCATAATGCCCTGCTCTCCCTACGTGACCTCAGATCGAGTTTGCCCTGCACCAACTACCCTAACCAAAGGGTAACACACCCTATGCAGGAAACTGACAAGGCCAGGGGGATAGGAGGGCGGGATGGTTGCAGACAAATGAATCCACCTACTCAGATGGAACGTTATGGTAAGTACATAACTTCTAAATCTGAAGTTGGAGAATTCATTTGTCAGCAACCTGTGGGACAGAGTCCCCAGCTACCTGAATCTTGGGTGGCCATCATGGAAGGATATTCCGGAGCACCGCGGAGCCAAAGGATGCTCTACCTCTAGAAGTGACGTCCAGCTTATAATGAGTAATAAATGTATGAGATGAAGCCCAAGTGGCTGCTGAACAAATGTCATCCAGAGGAACCCTAGACTTAAAAGGCCGCTGAAGTAGAGACAGACCGGGTCGAATGAGCATGGACTCCCTCCAGTGCGGGCCTCCCAGAGGCTTGGTACGCCAACAGAATACACTGAGAAATCCAGCGTGACAAAGAAACTTTGGAAATTGGTTTACCCAGATTGAATTTGGCAAAAGAAATGAACAACTGGTCTGATTGCCTATGACCAGCTGTCCTATGAAGGTAAAAACGAAGCTGCCTGTGAACATCCAAGGAATGCAGCTTGTATTCGCCTTTGTTTTGATACTTAGGGAAGAAAACAGGGAGGTTGATGGACTGATTAATGTTAGCTTCCGAAGCTACTTTAGGAAGAAAGGAGGGATTGATCCTGAAGTACACCCGGTCCGGATGAAAAATCAAATAAGGCGGTTTCATGGACAGGGCCTGAAGCTCTGAAACTCTCTTAGCCGAAGTAATGGATACCAAAAAAGCAGTCTTAAAGGACAAGTATTTAAGATCGACTGTGGCCGAGGTTGAAGGGGAGCAGTCAAGGCCTGAAGTACCAAGGAAAGATCCCACAGGGGAACCGTTTCTTTGACAGGGGGTCTGAGCAAAAAGGTGCCTTTTAGGAAGGTTTTGCATAACTTAGCCGACATAAGAGACCCTGAATCGTGTCCAACATGGTAATGAGATATGGCCGCCAGCTGAACTCTGACCGTGGAACTACTGGCGCCATCATTAAAGAGAGTAGTAAGGAAATCTAGAACCAAAGGAAGGGGAACCGTGAAAGGATCTAGGCCTTGCCGCTCTGCCCAAATAGAGAAACGCTTCCATTTACTGCGGTAAATTTTTCTGGTAGAGGGCTTGTGGGCCGCTACCAGAATGGCCTTAACTGGGGACGAGATACCGGGAGTCCTGATTAGGAGTGGAACTGGAGCAGCCAAGCAGTCAACTTCAGGTTGTCTAGGTTCGGAATTGGCAGGTTCGACGGGTGTGATATCAGATCCGGAATGGGATCTAGAATCCAAGGTGGATTCAGTGAATGAGACCTTAGGTAAGGGAACCAGATCTGTCGAGGCCAGAACGGGGCAATGAGGATCATTCTGCACCCCAACCGAGAGGTTTTCTGAAGTACTTGTAGCATCAGAGGTAGAGGGGGGTATGCGTAAAGAAGACCGGGAGGCCAAGCATGCACCAGAGCATCTCTCGGAGAATCCCCTGGAGGGGGGATTAGAGCAAAAAAACTGTCGCACTTGGCATTTAAAGGAGAAGCAAAGAGATCGCAACAGGGAGTCCCCCACTGTGCGAAGATACGTTTCGCTACTTGAGAATTGGGAGACCACTCGTACGGGGAGAGAATGGTGCGACTGAGCTTGTCCGCTAGGATGTTGGTCCAACCCGGAATATGCGTTGCGATGAGAAAGGGGTTGGTAGAGATCGCCCATTCCCACACTCTCATGGCTTCTCAACATAAAGGGTAACACCTGGTTCCCCCCTGTTTGTTGATGTACCAGACCACCGACATGTTGTCTGATTGAATCGCAATTGTTCCCAGGGGAAGGAGGGCCTGAAGTGCTTGCAACGCCAAGAGCACCGCCCTCATTTCCAGAACATTGATATGCAGGGAGGTCTCTGAATCGCTCCACGTGCCTTGGACCATCCGGCCCATAAAATGCCCCCCCCCCACCTGAGGCGGGAAGCGTCCGTGGTCACCGTGGCGAGAGGGGGAGGTGCACAAAAGGGGCGGCCCCTGTGGAGGTCCGGAGAATGGAGCCACCACAAGAGAGACCACTTGCAAGCCTTGCTGATTGCAATGGGATGATACAGGGGGAGAGAGAAATGACCATTGCACCTGAAGTGTCCATTGAAGCACCTGCATATTCAAGCGGGCGTGCGGAAGAAGAGTAATCGCTGCCGCCATAGACCCTAGCGCCCTCAGGATCAATTCCGCAGGTGTTGAGCTGGAGTGAAGGATGGCCCGCACCTGGAGTCATAGATTCCGAACCCTGTCGGTTGTGAGAAAGGCTCTTAAATTTCTCGTGTCTAACCTGGCTCCTATAAATTCTATTGTTTGAGTAGGGACCAGGTTGGACTTTTCTATGTTTACTGTGATGCCTAGCTTGGGAGCTAGACGAAGGAAGGAGTCTCTTGCCAAAGAGAGTAGATGCCTTGTTGGGGCGGTGAGAAGCCAGTCGTCTAGGTACGGAAAGACCTGCACCCCCTGAAGCCTCAGGTGGGCCGCAACCACTGCTAACACTTTGGTGAACACCCTGGGGGCTGTGGTGAGACCAAAGGGAAGGACCCTGAACTGGTAGTGACTGGCTCCAAGCCGGAAGCGAAGAAACCTCCTGGATCGTCTGTCCATCAGAATGTGGTAGTACGCGTCCTTGAGGTCTATAGAGCACATCCAGTGATTCTCCCCTAGAAGGGGGAGGATGGACTGCAAAGTGACCATCCGGAACTTCTCTTTGGGAACGGACAGGTTCAACAGGGACAGGTCTAGAATGGGTCTTAGGTCCCCCGTCTTTTTTGGCACTAAAAGAACCTGGAGTAGAACCCTGATCCGATCTGGTCTGGGGACGGGCTGGATGGCTCTTTTTCTCAGCAGATGGCCAATTTCTGCTGAAGCGGCCTCCCTCTGATCGGGTGGAACATCGGGGAGGATTTTTAACTTTGGGACATGAAGAAAGGGGATCTTGTAACCTCTGGATATAATCCGGAGTACCCAGCGGTCCGATGTAACGGACTCCCATGCCGCTAGGTGCTCCGAGAAACGTCCCCCGACTGCCTCCAGAGTGGAGCAGTCGGGCAACCCCTCAGGGTTGCTGCGTGGGCCGTTCAGAGAAAGGTTCCCTGGACCCAAAGTTCCTAGGAGCCCCTCTGCCTCTAGGGCGGCGTCCTCCCTGTCCTCCTCTGTCATGGAAGGACTGGTTGTCCGGAGCGGGTTGGGAATGCTGCGACTTCCGGAACCACATCTTCTTCTGGCCCTTTTAATTCCTAGAGTAGGACCTCTGGGGCACAGAGAAGCGGACTCCGACGGCAGACAGCGTCTTCCCGTCCTTCTCGCTCTGAACCAAGGTATCGCGAACCGTCTTGCCAAAAAGGGCAGAACCATCAAAGGGGGCGTTCGCGAATGATGCCTTGAAGGGCTCCGTAAAATCGCAGTGGCGGAGCCAGGCCTGCCGTCTTGTGACTAGGCCCGCTCCCGCAGCTCTAGCGGCTCCCTCGGTAGTTTGGGAAAGTAACCGCATAGAGGTGTTAGTCACAAAACGAAGAGTGGCCATACGGGTGGAGTGCATAAGTTTGTCCTCCTCTGATATGGACTCTTGGGGGGGATGCAGCATATTCCTTGATAAGATTGCGCTGCATCCTAATGACGTGTGCCAAATAGTTGAGCGCCCTCACTGAGAAGGTCGCTGAACTAAAGATTCGCTTCCCCAAACGGTCCATCATCCGAGACTCCTTGCTCGGGGGATGGACTAAGGGACTCTCCTGGGCGAGTTCCCTCTTAGTGGCTGCTGCCGACAACATGGCATCTACCGGGGGTCCTTTGCTCCAGTGGGCACGGTCAGCAGGGGGGCTAAGGATCCTGTCGGGCCTCTTAGGGATTGGCTCCACGGTGTCCAGGTCCCTCCACGCCCTGGTGGTAATAAGGTCCACCAGGGGGTCGGCAGGTGGGGACACCCAAGAGGTAGACGGGCCCGCTTCAAATGCCTCCAAGAACACTGACTCGTCCGAGGAAGACTTTGGGGCAGACCACCCCCCTCTAATCCATAACATTTCCATGATGTCTCCGAAGGAGACATCCTCAGGGGGTGATCTTGGGGAGCCTTCCCCTTCCTCCAAGTCAGTGCCTTCGGTCAAAGACTCAGGGGAGTCTATGTGCCTCCTCTTACACGAATGCTTGCGAGGTGCTTCCTCGGGGGGGCTGTCCGAGGAGCCCTCACCAGCAATGTCCAGAACCACAGGAACTGCTTGGGTCAATGAAGCGGGCTGTCCCAGTGGCCGGGTGATGGAAGCCTGGCCCAGAGCAGATGGAGTGCGGGACGGAGCCGAAGCAAGGGCCGGGGGTCCGGATGCCTTCAACAGAGCCCTTTCCACTACATCAAAAACCGAGGGGGAGCCAGCCTCGACAATAGGATCCGAAAGTCGGCTCCCCCTCGGATCTGATGAGCGGATCGGAGCCGGCGCCGAGCCCCTCGGATCCGAGGGACCAGTGTGCTCCGACAAGGACAGCACCGAAGGCACACTGAGTCCCTCGGATCCGAAGCTCGGGCCAAGGCTCCGAGAGGTCGGATCCGACAGACTCGAGGGCAGGGTCGGATCCAAAGTACCCAGTACTGTCGGCGCCGACCCACCCGCGGCTCCGAGGCTGCCCCGCTCCGGGCGCTCCGAACCCGGGTAGCGGGTCGGAGAAGGAGCAATGGGCTTAAAAAAGGGGGTCGAGCTCCCCCCCAGAGGGGGGGGGAGGCAGGAGCACTCTCATCTGCATCTGGGCCTGGATGAACCTTCGCATCATCCGGTCCAGGTCAGCATCGGAGAGGCTGTAAGTAGACCTCGACGAGGCTACCTAGGTAGGCCTTGAGTGTCGCCTCGATAGACTCAAAGGAAGTCGGGTCTCCTCATCCTCAGGCTCCGGTGAAAAGCACGGGGACCAGAGCCGAGGAGGGGAAGAGCCAGCAGCCAGACAGGCCGAAGGAGAAGCCCGCTTAGCTGGCGGGGCCGAAACGGAGGTCTCGGCCCGCCGCTTGTGGTGCTTCTCTCTCCGGTCCTTTTTCCTGGCTTCCCTCTCCTCCGACCCTTTGGTGGGAGTTTAAATCCTGGGTGGAGAAGGGGGAGCAGGCAAGGCAGGGACTGCCGAAGCAGTGACCACCAAGGGGGCGGGGACCGAAGCCGAGTCTGGGGGCAAGAGTCCCGCCAAGACCAGCTTCAACCTCCACTCCTTCAATGCCCTGGGGTTGAACCCTGCACAGATTGAACACCCTGAAATGTGGTGTTCAACCCCAAGGCATCGAACGCACCAAGTGTGGCCATCAGCAGGGGAAAGCTTATGGCCACACAAGGAGAACTTTGAAAAAAATAGCCTTTGGGGCCTCAGACATCACTATTTTTTTTTTTTTTTTTTTAAATAGTAACAATAAAAATAACTAAAACACTCACACAAAGGCCCCAGAGAAAACACACACACACACACACACAAACTACGAACCAGCGAGGGGAGGGTAAAAACTGTATTAAAATAACCCAAAAAAGATATAAACCGAAAGGGAACCTATAACTTTCACACAACTAAAAAATTTTTAAAGTTTTAAAACCCTTATTTTAAGCAATAATCACACTTAGCTTTTGGAGCTCTGACGACCCAGCCTTCACCATGCGCGGCAAACTAGATCTGAGGTCACATAGGGAGAGCAGGGCATTATGGGTGAGGGGAGGAGCTAGGAGCTCGGATCCATAGCTGGATAAACCATGCCGGTTCGGATCCGATATCGGATCCATACCCACAGGTTGCTGACAAATGAATTCTCCTACTTCAGATCATGCTTTTGCAGGGGGGCAAGCCCCCTTGCACCCCCCATGTGGAGGGCACCCTACTTAAATATACCAACTCTGAGATCACACTACAGCGAGGAAAAGGGAATATTCCCATTCTGCGCTGTATTGTGATCTCCGTAGTCAGTTTTCAAAGTTTCAGTACTTTGAACAAGTGGGTTTTTACAAGTGAAATTCGAAGTTCTTAAACTTCGACCAAACATAGTAGACCCTCTATTTTATATAACTAAATCTAATTCTGAGTAAAAAAAAAAAATCAATCTTTGATCATTCTTTTTTCCTAATGAGCAAACTACTTTGCCCCACAACGAAATACTTAATCATTCTTCTTTTGTCAGAATCCATATGCCTTTTAAACAAATAAAAATGCTCTTAACAATTACATATCCCACAAGCAACCACCCTATTTCTTTTTAATTCATTCATCTAGCAACCAACACATTTCTTCTTAACTCATTCTTAATGCTGTCTACATTAAATTTTACTCTTTCTTCTTTTTATTCTTTGTCCTGCTGATTCAATTTTCTCTTCTTCTTTAAATTTGCCATTAGCCCCTCCTCTTCCTCTTTTTCTGAAGGTTCATTATCATGCTAATCATGCTACTGACCTCTGTAATAATCTTTGCCCTTTGTACATACAAGAACCTTCTCTATATTTTCTTTTTCCTCAATTATATTTTCTGTCACATATAGGTCTGGCAGTTAGCGCAGAAGACTAAAGCTATGTGTTGCTTTCTGTGCACGTGGTATAAGGTTTGATTTCTTCCATCTCCAATTACTTGTTGTGTAGCTCTGAGTAAGTCACTTAACTAGACACAGCTCCTAGGTTACCCCTGAAAAGGGACAAATGAGTCCACTGAGCTTACCAAGTCAACAAACAGGTAAAATTATACATTAACTTCTTGTACATTTCATTTTCTTCTATATTAATCATTACTTAGTTGGGGGGGGGGGTTGTGTTACTGTTTATTTGATTGACTGTGATAAAAGTAATGTGATTTTCTTCTATGTTTAACATGTTCTTGGTCATAATTCTGATCTGTGTGTCCAAAAGCTCTTCAATTTGTACTAAATGTCCACTTTCCCATAAAAATACTGGATCTGAGACTACCTTCTTTATCTAATAAAGGCTCTCTTATTCAACATATATTACATTAGGCAAATGGCATACAGCATTGTTTTTCTTTTTTATAGATTTGTAGATTCATAGGAGATTACTAGGCTAACAGCTTAAAAGCCCTTTCAAGCCTGGCCATTATTACCAGAATTTCACACGATTTTTGATCCCTAACAGCTAAAGCATGGCTTAGTGCCTATGCCTTTGAGTATTTTACTGACTGCCCCTGTCCATAAGGGACATACGTAACACCCCAGAAGTGAATTTACAATTGCCCATCAATTGATCATAGGTTTGTAGGAAATCACTAGGTCTCCTAAACTTCTCAGCCATCCATTCCAAATGTCTGCCATATCAAGGGTTTCTTAACCTCAGTGTTTTTCCAATATACTTGTTATATGTTCTAATAGTACCCTAAATGCTC